>NC_080736.1:16357058-16434558 GCF_019097595.1 Hemibagrus wyckioides | reverse complement strand
AGAGAGAGAGAGAGAGTGTGTGTGTGTGTTTGTTAGTGTGTGTGTATGTTAGTGTCTGTGTGTTTGTTAGAGAGAGAGAGAGAGAGAGTGTGTGTGTATGTTAGAGTGTCTGTGTGTTTGTTAGAGAGAGAGAGAGAGAGAGAGAGAGAGAGTGTGTGTATGTTAGTGTCTGTGTGTTTGTTAGAGTGTGTGTGTATGTTAGAGTGTCTGTGTGTTTGTTAGAGTGTGTGTGTATGTTAGTGTCTGTGTGTATGTTAGTGTCTGTGTGTTTGTTAGAGTGTCTGTGTGTTTGTTAGAGAGAGAGAGAGAGAGAGAGAGAGAGTGTGTGTGTATGTTAGTGTCTGTGTGTTTGTTAGAGAGAGAGAGAGAGAGAGAGTGTGTGTGTATGTTAGAGTGTCTGTGTGTTTGTTAGAGAGAGAGAGAGAGAGAGAGTGTGTGTGTGTGTGTTTGTTAGAAAGAGAGAGAGAGAGAGAGAGAGAGAGAGAGAGAGAGAGAGAGTGTGTGTGTATGTTAGAGTGTCTGTGTGTTTGTTAGAGAGAGAGAGAGAGAGAGAGAGAGTGTGTGTGTATGTTAGAGTGTCTGTGTGTTTGTTAGAGAGAGAGAGAGAGAGAGAGAGAGAGTGTGTGTGTATGTTAGTGTCTGTGTGTTTGTTAGAGAGAGAGAGAGAGAGAGAGAGTGTGTGTGTGTGTGTTTGTTAGAAAGAGAGAGAGAGAGAGAGAGAGAGAGAGAGAGTGTGTGTGTATGTTAGTGTCTGTGTGTTTGTTAGAGTGTGTGTGTATGTTAGAGTGTCTGTGTGTTTGTTAGAGAGAGAGAGAGAGAGAGTGTGTGTTTGTTAGAGAGTATGTATGTATTAGTGTGTGTGTGTGTGTGTTAGAGAGTATGTATGTATTAGTGTGTGTGTGTGTGTGTTAGAGAGTATGTATGTATTAGTGTGTGTGTGTGTGTGTGTTTGAAAAATGTGTGTTTGTGGCGTCGGAGTGACCATGCGGCCGAGCTGCAGATAAATGTCACTGTGAGAAACATGACCCGACAGTGCTGACCGGAGCCTATGTCCCGGTCAGGATGTCAGGATCAGCTGAGCTTCTGCTCTCTGGATCTCACTGAAGAAATGGATCATGAAGCAGACAGCAGATTTAAAGTCGTGTTAATCTTCATCATTAACACATGACCTCCATTACTACTGTGTTTAACATCACTGACCACTGCTGGGAGTTTACACAGCACACACACCTAAAGAGGCTTCAGTTACCTGTCGAGGTCAGCCAATTAGCATAAACCATGTTCTCCTGGAAGCTCTGCCCCTTTCCTATGTCTCTCATGCCACGCCTCCAGAAGCTCACCGTTCCTCACTTTGTGTCTCCTCAGGATGCCCAACATCATCAGCCAATCAGGGCTGCCGGAACCCCACGCTGGCCTATCAGGGCTGCATGCGCTCCATCGTCCTTAACAACCAACCACTCGACCTGTACCGCGTGCAGAAAGGCCTTCTGGGTAAATACAGTGAGCTCCAAATCGACATCTGCAACATACGAGACAGGTAAAGTTTAACTCACACACCTGTCCAGTGAGCTAGCATTAATTTAAATGACGTAAACAAGAACTAATTGAATGTTAATTGAAACAATTAAAAAGGAACTAGCGTTAATTTAAACAACTTAAACAGGAACTAGCGTTAATTTTTCCTGCTGAGAGATACAGAGGGATTTGTCCTTCATGAATCTGTAGCTAACGCTAATCTGTGTCATTCTGAAGGAATTGTAACAGCAGCCTGACTCACGCACACTGAACACAGAGAAATGGCCGTGTGTGTGTGTGTGTGTGTGTGTGTGTGTGAGGTTCAGAGCAGTGGCTGTAGCCTTCACGCCTCAGAGAGAGTAGAGTAGATGATGATTAGAGGCAGTGAGAAGCAGTTTACACACACAGAGAAATAATACCTCATTTAACTACTGAGTTACTTACACAAGTGTGTGTGTGTGTAAGTGTGTGTGTGTATAAGTGTGTGTAAGTGTGTTTGTGTGTATATGTGTATGTGTAAATTTGGGTGTGTGTGTGTGTAAGTTTCAGTGTGTAAGTGTGTTTGTGTGTGTGTGTGTGAGTGTGTGTATGTGTGCGTGTGTGTAAGTGTGTGTGTGTGTGTGTGTGTGTAAGTGTGTGTGTGTATAAGTGTGTGTGTGTAAGTGTGTTTGTGTGTATATGTGTATGTGTAAATTTGGGTGTGTGTGTGTGTGTAAGTTTCAGTGTGTAAGTGTGTTTGTGTGTGTGTGTGTGTGTGTGTATGTGTGCGTGTGTGTAAGTGTGTTTGTGTGTGTGTGTGTGTGTGTGTAAGTTTCAGTGTGTGTGTAAGTGTGTTTGTGCAAGTTTGTGTGTGTGTAAGTTTGTGTGTGTGTGAGTGAGTGTGTGTGTGTTTGTGTGTATGTGTATGTCTGTGTGTGTGTATGTTTGTGTGTGTGTTTTTGTGTGTGTGTGTAAGTTTGTGTGTGTTTGTGTGTGTGTGTGTGTAAGTTTGTGTGTAAATTTGTGTGTGTGTTTTTGTGCGTGTGTGTGTTTGTGTGTGTGTAAGTTTGTGTGTAAGTTTGTGTGTAAATTTGTGTGTGTGTTTTTGTGCGTGTGTGTGTTTGTGTGTGTGTGTGTGTGTAAGTTTGTGTGTAAATTTGTGTGTGTGTTTTTGTGTGTGTGTTTGTGTGTGTGTGATGTAGCTAATCCCTCCATCACAGACAGAATGAGGTGGAGAGACAAAAATAAATACAGAGTGAGGAAAAGAGGAAAGCAAAAAAAAGGAAATGGAAGGAAATAGAAGGAAAAAATCTAAAGATAGAAATGGAAAGAAAGCTAGAGAGAAAGAGAAATGCTAGTTCTAAGGCTAGTGTGTGTTAACTTGTTTGCTATAATGCTAGCGTGTGTTAGTGTTTACTATAATGCTAGTGTGTATGTTAGCACACTTACTAGAACGCTATTGTGTGTTAGCGTTTTTACTATAATGCTAGTGTGCGTTAGCATGTTTGCTATAATGCTAGCGTGTGAATGACAGGTTCTGATGAATAGATTTTTACCCATGTTCTAAATGAGCGGACGGCGCTGGAGTGAAGATGGCAGACATTCATTCATTCATTGTCTATACCCGCTTATTCCCAGGACTCCTAGGGTCACGGGGGTCTGCTGGAGCCTATCCCAGTGCACATAGGGCGAAAGGCAGGGGTACACCCTGGACAGGTCAAGATGGCAGACATTTTAAGGGAATATTTCACCTTCAGCACTGGACACTGGGGCATGAAGCTGAGTCTCTGCAGCAGGAGGATTTTAAATATTGTTTGAAGAGGTCATAAAGTCACACATGCCCTGAGGGTCAGGAGAGTTGATCCAAAAATAACAATCCATCACCCCACAGAGTGGCAGGAGGCCCGTCCAGGGCAACATGGCCGCCGTGCCAGCCGAGGTTTGCCCCTCTGCCAAGCAGGAGAATTAGTCTGAGTGATAAACGAGCGCTGTTCACCCGAGCAGCCCGCGGAGAGCAAACTGACAGAATTTACACTCTCTCTCTCTCTCTCTCTCTCTTCAGAATTTTATTTCACTGTGCTCCATTTTTCTTCCTCTGTCTCTTCCTCTCGCCTTCATTCTCAATCCCGCTGTGTCTTTCTTCGTCTCTCATCTCCCTCCTGACCACCAGCCTGCAAACACAGACAAATATGTTTCTGAGAAGTTCTACTAAAAAGATGCTCTCATTAACTAGCGTTACAGTAAACACGCTAACACACACTAGCGTTACAGTAAACACGCTAACACACACTAGCGTTACAGTAAACACGCTAACACACACTAGCGTTACAGTAAACACGCTAACACACACTAGCATTACAGTAAACACGCTAACACACACTAGCGATACAGTAAACACGCTAACACACACTAGCATTACAGTTAACACCCTAATGCACACACACTAGTGTTACAGTAAACACATTAACACACACACACTAGCGTTACAGTAAACACACTAACACACACACACTAGTGTTACAGTAAACACATTAACACACACACACTAGTGTTACAGTAAACACATTAACACACACACACTAGTGTTACAGTAAACACCCTAACACACACACACTAGTGTTACAGTAAACACATTAACACACACACACTAGCGTTACAGTAAACACCCTAACACACACACTAGTGTTACAGTAAACACATTAACACACACACACTAGTGTTACAGTAAACACATTAACACACACACACTAGTGTTACAGTAAACACATTAACACACACACACTAGTGTTACAGTAAACACCCTAACACACACACTAGTGTTACAGTAAACACATTAACACACACACACTAGTGTTACAGTAAACACCCTAACACACACACTAGTGTTACAGTAAACACATTAACACACACACACTAGTGTTACAGTAAACACATTAACACACACACACTAGTGTTACAGTAAACACATTAACACACACACACTAGTGTTACAGTAAACACCCAAACACACACACACTAGTGTTACAGTAAACACACTAACACACACACACTAGCGTTACAGTAAACACCCTAACACACACACACTAGTGTTACAGTAAACACATTAACACACACACACTAGTGTTACAGTAAACACCCTAACACACACACACTAGTGTTACAGTAAACACCCTAACACACACACACTAGTGTTACAGTAAACACACTAACACACACACACTAGCGTTACAGTAAACACCCTAACACACACACACTAGTGTTACAGTAAACACACTAACACACACACACTAGCGTTACAGTAAACACCCTAACACACACACACTAGTGTTACAGTAAACACATTAACACACACACACTAGTGTTACAGTAAACACCCTAACACACACACACTAGTGTTACAGTAAACACCCTAACACACACACACTAGTGTTACAGTAAACACCCTAACACACACACACTAGTGTTACAGTAAACACCCTAACACACACACACTAGTGTTACAGTAAACACATTAACACACACACACTAGTGTTACAGTAAACACCCTAACACACACACACTAGTGTTACAGTAAACACATTAACACACACACACTAGTGTTACAGTAAACACCCTAACACACACACACTAGCGTTACAGTAAACACATTAACACACACACACTAGTGTTACAGTAAACACCCTAACACACACACACTAGTGTTACAGTAAACACATTAACACACACACACTAGTGTTACAGTAAACACCCTAACACACACACACTAGTGTTACAGTAAACACATTAACACACACACACTAGTGTTACAGTAAACACCCTAACACACACACTAGTGTTACAGTAAACACATTAACACACACACACTAGTGTTACAGTAAACACCCTAACACACACACACTAGTGTTACAGTAAACACCCTAACACACACACACTAGTGTTACAGTAAACACCCTAACACACACACACTAGTGTTACAGTAAACACGCTAACACACACACACTAGTGTTACAGTAAACACGCTAACACACACACACTAGTGTTACAGTAAACACATTAACACACACACTAGTGTTACAGTAAACACGCTAACACACACACACTAGTGTTACAGTAAACACCTTAAAACACACACTAGTCTTACAGTAAACACCCTAACACACACACTAGTGTTACAGTAAACACATTAACACACACACACTAGTGTTACAGTAAACACGCTAACACACACACACTAGTGTTACAGTAAACACCCTAACACACACACACTAGTGTTACAGTAAACACATTAACACACACACTAGTGTTACAGTAAACACGCTAACACACACACACTAGTGTTACAGTAAACACGCTAACACACACACACTAGCGTTACAGTAAACACATTAACACACACACACTAGCGTTACAGTAAACACCCTAACACACACACACTAGCGTTACAGTAAACACCCTAACACACACACACTAGTGTTACAGTAAACACATTAACACACACACACTAGTGTTACAGTAAACACCCTAACACACACACACTAGTGTTACAGTAAACACCCTAACACACACACACTAGCGTTACAGTAAACACACTAACACACACACACTAGCGTTACAGTAAACACCCTAACACACACACACTAGTGTTACAGTAAACACCCTAACACACACACTAGCGTTACAGTAAACACCCTAACACACACACACACTAGCGTTACAGTAAACACCCTAACACACACACTAGCGTTACAGTAAACACACTAACACACACATTAGCATTACAGTAAACACACTAACACACACACACTAGCGTTACAGTAAACACCCTAACACACACACACTAGCGTTACAGTAAACACCCTAACACACACACTAGCGTTACAGTAAACACCCTAACACACACACACACTAGCGTTACAGTAAACACCCTAACACACACACACACTAGCGTTACAGTAAACACACTAACACACACATTAGCATTACAGTAAACACACTAACACACACACACTAGCGTTACAGTAAACACCCTAACACACACACACTAGCGTTACAGTAAACACCCTAACACACACACACTAGCGTTACAGTAAACACATTAACACACACACTAGCGTTACAGTAAACACACTAACACACACACACTAGCGTTACAGTAAACACCCTAACACACACACACTAGTGTTACAGTAAACACACTAACACACACACACTAGTGTTACAGTAAACACATTAACACACACACACTAGCGTTACAGTAAACACACTAACACACACACACTAGTGTTACAGTAAACACCCTAACACACACACACTAGTGTTACAGTAAACACGCTAACACACACACACTAGTGTTACAGTAAACACCCTAACACACACACACTAGTGTTACAGTAAACACGCTAACACACACACACTAGTGTTACAGTAAACACCCTAACACACACACACTAGTGTTACAGTAAACACATTAACACACACACACTAGTGTTACAGTAAACACCCTAACACACACACACTAGTGTTACAGTAAACACACTAACACACACACTAGTGTTACAGTAAACACACTAACACACACACACTAGTGTTACAGTAAACACCCTAACACACACACACTAGCGTTACAGTAAACACATTAACACACACACACTAGCGTTACAGTAAACACACTAACACACACACACTAGTGTTACAGTAAACACCCTAACACACACACACTAGTGTTACAGTAAACACGCTAACACACACACACTAGTGTTACAGTAAACACCCTAACACACACACACTAGTGTTACAGTAAACACGCTAACACACACACACTAGTGTTACAGTAAACACCCTAACACACACACACTAGTGTTACAGTAAACACATTAACACACACACACTAGTGTTACAGTAAACACCCTAACACACACACACTAGTGTTACAGTAAACACACTAACACACACACTAGTGTTACAGTAAACACACTAACACACACACACTAGTGTTACAGTAAACACACTAACACACACACACTAGTGTTACAGTAAACACCCTAACACACACACACTAGTGTTACAGTAAACACACTAACACACACACACTAGTGTTACAGTAAACACCCTAACACACACACACTAGTGTTACAGTAAACACATTAACACACACACACTAGTGTTACAGTAAACACCCTAACACACACACACTAGTGTTACAGTAAACACACTAACACACACACACTAGTGTTACAGTAAACACACTAACACACACACTAGTGTTACAGTAAACACACTAACACACACACACTAGTGTTACAGTAAACACCCTAACACACACACACTAGTGTTACAGTAAACACATTAACACACACACACTAGTGTTACAGTAAACACACTAACACACACACACTAGTGTTACAGTAAACACCCTAACACACACACACTAGTGTTACAGTAAACACATTAACACACACACACTAGCGTTACAGTAAACACACTAACACACACACACTAGCGTTACAGTAAACACCCTAACACACACACACTAGTGTTACAGTAAACACCCTAACACACACACACACTAGTGTTACAGTAAACACATTAACACACACACACTAGTGTTACAGTAAACACCCTAACACACACACACACTAGTGTTACAGTAAACACACTAACACACACACACTAGCGTTACAGCAAACACCCTAACACACACACTAGTGTTACAGTAAACACACTAACACACACACACACTAGCGTTACAGTAAACACACTAACACACACACACTAGTGTTACAGTAAACACATTAACACACACACACTAGCGTTACAGTAAACACACTAACACACACACACTAGTGTTACAGTAAACACCCTAACACACACACTAGTGTTACAGTAAACACACTAACACACACACACACTAGCGTTACAGTAAACACACTAACACACACACACTAGTGTTACAGTAAACACATTAACACACACACACTAGCGTTACAGTAAACACCCTAACACACACACTAGTGTTACAGTAAACACACTAACACACACACACACTAGCGTTACAGTAAACACACTAACACACACACACTAGTGTTACAGTAAACACATTAACACACACACACTAGCGTTACAGCAAACACCCTAACACACACACTAGTGTTACAGTAAACACACTAACACACACACACACACACTAGCGTTACAGTAAACACACTAACACACACACACTAGTGTTACAGTAAACACATTAACACACACACACTAGCGTTACAGTAAACACACTAACACACACACACTAGTGTTACAGTAAACACATTAACACACACACACTAGTGTTACAGTAAACACCCTAACACACACACTAGTGTTACAGTAAACACACTAACACACACACACACTAGCGTTACAGTAAACACACTAACACACACACACTAGTGTTACAGTAAACACATTAACACACACACACTAGCGTTACAGTAAACACTCTAACACACACACACTAGCGTTACAGCAAACACCCTAACACACACACTAGTGTTACAGTAAACACATTAACACACACACACACTAGCGTTACAGTAAACACCCTAACACACACACACTAGTGTTACAGTAAACACATTAACACACACACACTAGCGTTACAGTAAACACTCTAACACACACACACTAGCGTTACAGTAAACACCCTAACACACACACACTAGTGTTACAGTAAACACCCTAACACACACACACTAGTGTTACAGTAAACACCCTAACACACACACACTAGTGTTACAGTAAACACCCTAACACACACACACTAGTGTTACAGTAAACACCCTAACACACACACACTAGCGTTACAGTAAACACCCTAACACACACACACTAGTGTTACAGTAAACACATTAACACACACACACTAGTGTTACAGTAAACACATTAACACACACACACTAGTGTTACAGTAAACACACTAACACACACACACTAGCGTTACAGTAAACACCCTAACACACACACACTAGTGTTACAGTAAACACCCTAACACACACACACTAGTGTTACAGTAAACACCCTAACACACACACACTAGTGTTACAGTAAACACATTAACACACACACACTAGTGTTACAGTAAACACATTAACACACACACACTAGTGTTACAGTAAACACATTAACACACACACACTAGTGTTACAGTAAACACCCTAACACACACACACTAGTGTTACAGTAAACACACTAACACACACACTAGTGTTACAGTAAACACACTAACACACACACACTAGTGTTACAGTAAACACACTAACACACACACACTAGTGTTACAGTAAACACCCTAACACACACACACTAGTGTTACAGTAAACACACTAACACACACACACTAGTGTTACAGTAAACACCCTAACACACACACACTAGTGTTACAGTAAACACATTAACACACACACACTAGTGTTACAGTAAACACCCTAACACACACACACTAGTGTTACAGTAAACACACTAACACACACACACTAGTGTTACAGTAAACACACTAACACACACACTAGTGTTACAGTAAACACACTAACACACACACACTAGTGTTACAGTAAACACCCTAACACACACACACTAGTGTTACAGTAAACACATTAACACACACACACTAGTGTTACAGTAAACACACTAACACACACACACTAGTGTTACAGTAAACACCCTAACACACACACACTAGTGTTACAGTAAACACATTAACACACACACACTAGCGTTACAGTAAACACACTAACACACACACACTAGCGTTACAGTAAACACCCTAACACACACACACTAGTGTTACAGTAAACACCCTAACACACACACACACTAGTGTTACAGTAAACACATTAACACACACACACTAGTGTTACAGTAAACACCCTAACACACACACACACTAGTGTTACAGTAAACACACTAACACACACACACTAGTGTTACAGTAAACACGCTAACACACACACACTAGCGTTACAGTAAACACCCTAACACACACACTAGCGTTACAGTAAACACCCTAACACACACACACTAGCGTTACAGTAAACACCCTAACACACACACTAGCGTTACAGTAAACACACTAACACACACACTAGTGTTACAGTAAACACACTAACACACACACACTAGTGTTACAGTAAACACCCTAACACACACACTAGTGTTACAGTAAACACACTAACACACACACTAGTGTTACAGTAAACACACTAACACACACACACTAGTGTTACAGTAAACACCCTAACACACACACACTAGTGTTACAGTAAACACATTAACACACACACACTAGTGTTACAGTAAACACACTAACACACACACACTAGTGTTACAGTAAACACCCTAACACACACACACTAGTGTTACAGTAAACACATTAACACACACACACTAGCGTTACAGTAAACACACTAACACACACACACTAGCGTTACAGTAAACACCCTAACACACACACACTAGTGTTACAGTAAACACCCTAACACACACACACACTAGTGTTACAGTAAACACATTAACACACACACACTAGTGTTACAGTAAACACCCTAACACACACACACACTAGTGTTACAGTAAACACACTAACACACACACACTAGTGTTACAGTAAACACGCTAACACACACACACTAGCGTTACAGTAAACACCCTAACACACACACTAGCGTTACAGTAAACACCCTAACACACACACACTAGCGTTACAGTAAACACCCTAACACACACACTAGCGTTACAGTAAACACACTAACACACACACTAGTGTTACAGTAAACACACTAACACACACACTAGTGTTACAGTAAACACCCTAACACACACACTAGTGTTACAGTAAACACCCTAACACACACACTAGTGTTACAGTAAACACACTAACACACACACTAGTGTTACAGTAAACACCCTAACACACACACTAGTGTTACAGTAAACACACTAACACACACACTAGCGTTACAGTAAACACACTAACACACACACTAGCGTTACAGTAAACACACTAACACACACACTAGTGTTACAGTAAACACACTAACACACACACTAGTGTTACAGTAAACACACTAACACACACACACTAGTGTTACAGTAAACACACTAACACACACACACTAGTGTTACAGTAAACACCCTAACACACACACTAGCGTTACAGTAAACACACTAACACACACACTAGTGTTACAGTAAACACACTAACACACACACTAGTGTTACAGTAAACACACTAACACACACACTAGTGTTACAGTAAACACCCTAACACACACACTAGTGTTACAGTAAACACATTAACACACACACACTAGTGTTACAGTAAACACCCTAACACACACACTAGTGTTACAGTAAACACCCTAACACACACACTAGCGTTACAGTAAACACACTAACACACACACACTAGCGTTACAGTAAACACCCTAACACACACACACTAGCGTTACAGTAAACACACTAACACACACACACTAGCGTTACAGTAAACACCCTAACACACACACACTAGCGTTACAGTAAACACACTAACACACACACACTAGCGTTACAGTAAACACCCTAACACACACACACTAGCGTTACAGTAAACACCCTAACACACACACACTAGCGTTACAGTAAACACACTAACACACACACACTAGCGTTACAGTAAACACCCTAACACACACACACTAGCGTTACAGTAAACACCCTAACACACACACACTAGCGTTACAGTAAACACCCTAACACACACACACTAGCGTTACAGTAAACACCCTAACACACACACACTAGCGTTACAGTAAACACACTAACACACACACACTAGCGTTACAGTAAACACACTAACACACACACACTAGCGTTACAGTAAACACACTAACACACACACACTAGCGTTACAGTAAACACCCTAACACACACACACTAGTGTTACAGTAAACACACTAACACACACACACTAGCGTTACAGTAAACACCCTAACACACACACACTAGCGTTACAGTAAACACCCTAACACACACACACTAGCGTTACAGTAAACACCCTAACACACACACACTAGTGTTACAGTAAACACCCTAACACACACACTAGCGTTACAGTAAACACACTAACACACACACACTAGCGTTACAGTAAACACCCTAACACACACACACTAGCGTTACAGTAAACACCCTAACACACACACACTAGCGTTACAGTAAACACATTAACACACACACACTAGCGTTACAGTAAACACCCTAACACTCACACACTAGTTACAGTAAACACCCTAACACACACACACTAGCGTTACAGTAAACACATTAACACACACACACTAGCGTTACAGTAAACACCCTAACACACACACACTAGCGTTACAGTAAACACCCTAACACACACACACTAGCGTTACAGTAAACACACTAACACACACACACTAGCGTTACAGTAAACACATTAACACACACACACTAGCGTTACAGTAAACACACTAACACACACACACTAGTGTTACAGTAAACACATTAACACACACACACTAGTGTTACAGTAAACACATTAACACACACACACTAGTGTTACAGTAAACACACTAACACACACACACTAGCGTTACAGTAAACACCCTAACACACACACACTAGTGTTACAGTAAACACCCTAACACACACACACTAGTGTTACAGTAAACACATTAACACACACACACTAGTGTTACAGTAAACACACTAACACACACACACTAGCGTTACAGCAAACACCCTAACACACACACTAGTGTTACAGTAAACACATTAACACACACACACACTAGCGTTACAGTAAACACACTAACACACACACACTAGTGTTACAGTAAACACATTAACACACACACACTAGTGTTACAGTAAACACATTAACACACACACACTAGTGTTATAGTAAACACCCTAACACACACACACTAGCGTTACAGTAAACACCCTAACACACACACACTAGTGTTACAGCAAACACCCTAACACACACACACTAGCGTTACAGTAAACACCCTAACACACACACACTAGTGTTACAGTAAACACCCTAACACACACACACTAGTGTTACAGTAAACACCCTAACACACACACTAGTGTTACAGTAAACACATTAACACACACACACTAGTGTTACAGTAAACACACTAACACACACACACTAGCGTTACAGCAAACACCCTAACACACACACTAGTGTTACAGTAAACACATTAACACACACACACACTAGTGTTACAGTAAACACACTAACACACACACACTAGCGTTACAGTAAACACCCTAACACACACACACTAGTGTTACAGTAAACACCCTATCACACACACTAGTGTTACAGCAAACACCCTAACACACACACACTAGTGTTACAGTAAACACCCTAACACACACACACTAGTGTTACAGTAAACACCCTAACACACACACACTAGTGTTACAGTAAACACATTAACACACACACACTAGTGTTACAGTAAACACACTAACACACACACACTAGCGTTACAGTAAACACCCTAACACACACACACTAGTGTTACAGTAAACACCCTAACACACACACACTAGTGTTACAGTAAACACATTAACACACACACACTAGTGTTACAGTAAACACACTAACACACACACACTAGCGTTACAGCAAACACCCTAACACACACACTAGTGTTACAGTAAACACACTAACACACACACACACTAGCGTTACAGTAAACACACTAACACACACACACTAGTGTTACAGTAAACACATTAACACACACACACTAGCGTTACAGTAAACACCCTAACACACACACACTAGTGTTACAGTAAACACCCTAACACACACACTAGTGTTACAGTAAACACACTAACACACACACACACTAGCGTTACAGTAAACACACTAACACACACACACTAGTGTTACAGTAAACACATTAACACACACACACTAGCGTTACAGTAAACACCCTAACACACACACTAGTGTTACAGTAAACACACTAACACACACACACACTAGCGTTACAGTAAACACACTAACACACACACACTAGTGTTACAGTAAACACATTAACACACACACACTAGCGTTACAGCAAACACCCTAACACACACACTAGTGTTACAGTAAACACACTAACACACACACACACACACTAGCGTTACAGTAAACACACTAACACACACACACTAGTGTTACAGTAAACACATTAACACACACACACTAGCGTTACAGTAAACACACTAACACACACACACTAGTGTTACAGTAAACACATTAACACACACACACTAGTGTTACAGTAAACACCCTAACACACACACTAGTGTTACAGTAAACACACTAACACACACACACACTAGCGTTACAGTAAACACACTAACACACACACACTAGTGTTACAGTAAACACATTAACACACACACACTAGCGTTACAGTAAACACCCTAACACACACACACTAGTGTTACAGTAAACACATTAACACACACACACTAGCGTTACAGTAAACACACTAACACACACACACTAGCGTTACAGTAAACACATTAACACACACACACTAGCGTTACAGTAAACACACTAACACACACACACTAGTGTTACAGTAAACACATTAACACACACACACTAGTGTTACAGTAAACACATTAACACACACACACTAGCGTTACAGTAAACACACTAACACACACACACTAGCGTTACAGTAAACACCCTAACACACACACACTAGTGTTACAGTAAACACCCTAACACACACACACTAGTGTTACAGTAAACACATTAACACACACACACTAGTGTTACAGTAAACACACTAACACACACACACTAGCGTTACAGCAAACACCCTAACACACACACTAGCGTTACAGTAAACACCCTAACACACACACACTAGTGTTACAGTAAACACATTAACACACACACACTAGCGTTACAGCAAACACCCTAACACACACACTAGTGTTACAGTAAACACATTAACACACACACACACTAGCGTTACAGTAAACACCCTAACACACACACACTAGTGTTACAGTAAACACATTAACACACACACACTAGCGTTACAGTAAACACTCTAACACACACACACTAGCGTTACAGTAAACACCCTAACACACACACACTAGTGTTACAGTAAACACCCTAACACACACACACTAGTGTTACAGTAAACACCCTAACACACACACACTAGTGTTACAGTAAACACCCTAACACACACACACTAGTGTTACAGTAAACACCCTAACACACACACACTAGCGTTACAGTAAACACCCTAACACACACACACTAGTGTTACAGTAAACACATTAACACACACACACTAGTGTTACAGTAAACACATTAACACACACACACTAGTGTTACAGTAAACACACTAACACACACACACTAGCGTTACAGTAAACACCCTAACACACACACACTAGTGTTACAGTAAACACCCTAACACACACACACTAGTGTTACAGTAAACACCCTAACACACACACACTAGTGTTACAGTAAACACATTAACATACACACACTAGTGTTACAGTAAACACACTAACACACACACACTAGTGTTACAGTAAACACATTAACACACACACACTAGCGTTACAGTAAACACCCTAACACACACACACTAGCGTTACAGCAAACACCCTAACACACACACTAGTGTTACAGTAAACACATTAACACACACACACTAGCGTTACAGTAAACACCCTAACACACACACACTAGCGTTACAGTAAACACATTAACACACACACACTAGCGTTACAGTAAACACACTAACACACACACACTAGTGTTACAGTAAACACATTAACACACACACACTAGTGTTACAGTAAACACATTAACACACACACACTAGCGTTACAGTAAACACCCTAACACACACACACTAGTGTTACAGTAAACACATTAACACACACACACTAGTGTTACAGTAAACACATTAACACACACACACTAGCGTTACAGTAAACACCCTAACACACACACACTAGCGTTACAGTAAACACATTAACACACACACACTAGTGTTACAGTAAACACATTAACACACACACACTAGCGTTACAGTAAACACCCTAACACACACACACTAGCGTTACAGCAAACACCCTAACACACACACTAGTGTTACAGTAAACACATTAACACACACACACTAGCGTTACAGTAAACACCCTAACACACACACACTAGCGTTACAGTAAACACATTAACACACACACACTAGCGTTACAGTAAACACACTAACACACACACACTAGTGTTACAGTAAACACATTAACACACACACACTAGTGTTACAGTAAACACATTAACACACACACACTAGCGTTACAGTAAACACCCTAACACACACACACTAGTGTTACAGTAAACACCCTAACACACACACACTAGCGTTACAGTAAACACACTAACACACACACACTAGTGTTACAGTAAACACATTAACACACACACACTAGCGTTACAGTAAACACCCTAACACACACACACTAGTGTTACAGTAAACACATTAACACACACACACTAGCGTTACAGTAAACACACTAACACACACACACTAGCGTTACAGTAAACACATTAACACACACACACTAGCGTTACAGTAAACACACTAACACACACACACTAGTGTTACAGTAAACACATTAACACACACACACTAGTGTTACAGTAAACACATTAACACACACACACTAGTGTTACAGTAAACACACTAACACACACACACTAGCGTTACAGTAAACACCCTAACACACACACACTAGTGTTACAGTAAACACCCTAACACACACACACTAGTGTTACAGTAAACACCCTAACACACACACACTAGTGTTACAGTAAACACATTAACATACACACACTAGTGTTACAGTAAACACACTAACACACACACACTAGTGTTACAGTAAACACATTAACACACACACACTAGCGTTACAGTAAACACCCTAACACACACACACTAGCGTTACAGCAAACACCCTAACACACACACTAGTGTTACAGTAAACACATTAACACACACACACTAGCGTTACAGTAAACACCCTAACACACACACACTAGCGTTACAGTAAACACATTAACACACACACACTAGCGTTACAGTAAACACACTAACACACACACACTAGTGTTACAGTAAACACATTAACACACACACACTAGTGTTACAGTAAACACATTAACACACACACACTAGCGTTACAGTAAACACCCTAACACACACACACTAGTGTTACAGTAAACACATTAACACACACACACTAGTGTTACAGTAAACACATTAACACACACACACTAGCGTTACAGTAAACACCCTAACACACACACACTAGCGTTACAGTAAACACATTAACACACACACACTAGTGTTACAGTAAACACATTAACACACACACACTAGCGTTACAGTAAACACCCTAACACACACACACTAGCGTTACAGCAAACACCCTAACACACACACTAGTGTTACAGTAAACACATTAACACACACACACTAGCGTTACAGTAAACACCCTAACACACACACACTAGCGTTACAGTAAACACATTAACACACACACACTAGCGTTACAGTAAACACACTAACACACACACACTAGTGTTACAGTAAACACATTAACACACACACACTAGTGTTACAGTAAACACATTAACACACACACACTAGCGTTACAGTAAACACCCTAACACACACACACTAGTGTTACAGTAAACACCCTAACACACACACACTAGCGTTACAGTAAACACACTAACACACACACACTAGTGTTACAGTAAACACATTAACACACACACACTAGCGTTACAGTAAACACCCTAACACACACACACTAGTGTTACAGTAAACACATTAACACACACACACTAGCGTTACAGTAAACACACTAACACACACACACTAGCGTTA
Organism: Hemibagrus wyckioides; assembly: GCF_019097595.1. Taxonomy (NCBI): domain Eukaryota; kingdom Metazoa; phylum Chordata; class Actinopteri; order Siluriformes; family Bagridae; genus Hemibagrus; species Hemibagrus wyckioides. Next base: position 16,416,070 of record NC_080736.1, on the reverse strand, counting down.
CAGTAAACACATTAACACACACACACTAGCGTTACAGTAAACACACTAACACACACACACTAGTGTTACAGTAAACACATTAACACACACACACTAGTGTTACAGTAAACACATTAACACACACACACTAGTGTTACAGTAAACACACTAACACACACACACTAGCGTTACAGTAAACACCCTAACACACACACACTAGTGTTACAGTAAACACCCTAACACACACACACTAGTGTTACAGTAAACACATTAACACACACACACTAGTGTTACAGTAAACACACTAACACACACACACTAGCGTTACAGCAAACACCCTAACACACACACTAGCGTTACAGTAAACACCCTAACACACACACACTAGTGTTACAGTAAACACATTAACACACACACACTAGCGTTACAGCAAACACCCTAACACACACACTAGTGTTACAGTAAACACATTAACACACACACACACTAGCGTTACAGTAAACACCCTAACACACACACACTAGTGTTACAGTAAACACATTAACACACACACACTAGCGTTACAGTAAACACCCTAACACACACACACTAGTGTTACAGTAAACACATTAACACACACACACACTAGCGTTACAGTAAACACACTAACACACACACACTAGTGTTACAGTAAACACATTAACACACACACACTAGCGTTACAGTAAACACCCTAACACACACACACTAGTGTTACAGTAAACACATTAACACACACACACTAGTGTTACAGTAAACACATTAACACACACACACTAGTGTTACAGTAAACACACTAACACACACACACTAGCGTTACAGTAAACACCCTAACACACACACACTAGTGTTACAGTAAACACCCTAACACACACACACTAGTGTTACAGTAAACACATTAACACACACACACTAGTGTTACAGTAAACACACTAACACACACACACTAGCGTTACAGCAAACACCCTAACACACACACTAGCGTTACAGCAAACACCCTAACACACACACTAGTGTTACAGTAAACACATTAACACACACACACTAGCGTTACAGTAAACACCCTAACACACACACACTAGCGTTACAGCAAACACCCTAACACACACACTAGTGTTACAGTAAACACATTAACACACACACACTAGCGTTACAGTAAACACCCTAACACACACACACTAGTGTTACAGTAAACACATTAACACACACACACTAGCGTTACAGTAAACACACTAACACACACACACTAGCGTTACAGTAAACACATTAACACACACACACTAGCGTTACAGTAAACACACTAACACACACACACTAGTGTTACAGTAAACACATTAACACACACACACTAGTGTTACAGTAAACACATTAACACACACACACTAGTGTTACAGTAAACACATTAACACACACACACTATTGTTACAGTAAACACACTAACACACACACACTAGTGTTACAGTAAACACATTAACACACACACACTAGCGTTACAGTAAACACACTAACACACACACACTAGTGTTACAGTAAACACATTAACACACACACACTAGCGTTACAGTAAACACCCTAACACACACACACTAGTGTTACAGTAAACACCCTAACACACACACACTAGTGTTACAGTAAACACATTAACACACACACACTAGTGTTACAGTAAACACACTAACACACACACACTAGCGTTACAGCAAACACCCTAACACACACACTAGTGTTACAGTAAACACATTAACACACACACACACTAGCGTTACAGTAAACACACTAACACACACACACTAGTGTTACAGTAAACACATTAACACACACACACTAGTGTTACAGTAAACACACTAACACACACACACTAGTGTTACAGTAAACACACTAACACACACACACTAGTGTTACAGCAAACACCCTAACACACACACACTAGCGTTACAGTAAACACCCTAACACACACACACTAGTGTTACAGTAAACACCCTAACACACACACACTAGTGTTACAGTAAACACCCTAACACACACACACTAGTGTTACAGTAAACACATTAACACACACACACTAGTGTTACAGTAAACACACTAACACACACACACTAGTGTTACAGTAAACACATTAACACACACACACTAATGTTACAGTAAACACATTAACACACACACACTAGCGTTACAGTAAACACACTAACACACACACACTAGCGTTACAGTAAACACCCTAACACACACACACTAGTGTTACAGTAAACACCCTAACACACACACACTAGTGTTACAGTAAACACACTAACACACACACACTAGCGTTACAGTAAACACATTAACACACACACACTAGCGTTACAGTAAACACCCTAACACACACACACTAGTGTTACAGTAAACACCCTAACACACACACACTAGTGTTACAGTAAACACACTAACACACACACACTAGCGTTACAGTAAACACATTAACACACACACACTAGCGTTACAGTAAACACCCTAACACACACACACTAGTGTTACAGTAAACACCCTAACACACACACACTAGTGTTACAGTAAACACATTAACACACACACTAGTGTTACAGTAAACACATTAACACACACACACTAGTGTTACAGTAAACACCCTAACACACACACACTAGTGTTACAGTAAACACATTAACACACACACACTAGTGTTACAGTAAACACCCTAACACACACACTAGTGTTACAGTAAACACACTAACACACACACACTAGCGTTACAGTAAACACATTAACACACACACACTAGCGTTACAGTAAACACCCTAACACACACACACTAGTGTTACAGTAAACACCCTAACACACACACACTAGTGTTACAGTAAACACATTAACACACACACTAGTGTTACAGTAAACACATTAACACACACACACTAGTGTTACAGTAAACACCCTAACACACACACACTAGTGTTACAGTAAACACATTAACACACACACACTAGTGTTACAGTAAACACCCTAACACACACACTAGTGTTACAGTAAACACACTAACACACACACACTAGTGTTACAGTAAACACATTAACACACACACACTAGTGTTACAGTAAACACACTAACACACACACACTAGTGTTACAGTAAACACACTAACACACACACACTAGTGTTACAGCAAACACCCTAACACACACACACTAGCGTTACAGTAAACACCCTAACACACACACACTAGTGTTACAGTAAACACCCTAACACACACACACTAGTGTTACAGTAAACACCCTAACACACACACACTAGTGTTACAGTAAACACATTAACACACACACACTAGTGTTACAGTAAACACACTAACACACACACACTAGTGTTACAGTAAACACATTAACACACACACACTAATGTTACAGTAAACACTAACACACACACACTAGCGTTACAGTAAACACACTAACACACACACACTAGCGTTACAGTAAACACCCTAACACACACACACTAGTGTTACAGTAAACACCCTAACACACACACACTAGTGTTACAGTAAACACACTAACACACACACACTAGTGTTACAGTAAACACACTAACACACACACACTAGCGTTACAGCAAACACCCTAACACACACACTAGTGTTACAGTAAACACACTAACACACACACACTAGCGTTACAGCAAACACCCTAACACACACACTAGTGTTACAGTAAACACACTAACACACACACACTAGCGTTACAGTAAACACCCTAACACACACACACTAGCGTTACAGTAAACACCCTAACACACACACACTAGCGTTTCATTAAACATCCTAACACACACACACTAGCGTTTCAGTAAACATCCTAACACACACACACACTAGCGTTACAGTACACATGCTAACACACACACTAGCGTTACAGTAAACACCCTAACACACACATTAGCGTTACAGTAAACACCCTAACACACACACTAGCGTTACAGTAAACACCCTAACACACACATTAGCGTTACAGTAAACACCCTAACACACACACTAGCGTTACAGTAAACACCCTAACACACACACACTAGCGTTACAGTAAACACACTAACACACACACACTATTGTTACAGTAAACACCCTAACACACACACACTAGCGTTACAGTAAACACCCTAACACACACACACTAGTGTTACAGTAAACACCCTAACACACACACACTAGCGTTACAGTAAACACCCTAACACACACACACTAGTGTTACAGTAAACACCCTAACACTCACACACTAGTGTTACAGTAAACACCCTAACACACACACACTAGCGTTACAGTAAACACACTAACACACACACTAGCGTTACAGTAAACACCCTAACACACATTAGCGTTACAGTAAACACCCTAACACACACACTAGCGTTACAGTAAACACCCTAACACACACACTAGCGTTACAGTAAACACCCTAACACACACACTAGCGTTACAGTAAACACCCTAACACACACACTAGTGTTACAGTAAACACACTAACACACACACACTAGCGTTACAGTAAACACATTAACACACACACACTAGCGTTACAGTAAACACCCTAACACACACACACTAGTGTTACAGTAAACACATTAACACACACACACTAGCGTTACAGTAAACACCCTAACACACACACTAGCGTTACAGTAAACACCCTAACACACACACTAGCGTTACAGTAAACACCCTAACACACACACACTAGTGTTACAGTAAACACCCTAACACACACACACTAGTGTTACAGTAAACACATTAACACACACACACTAGTGTTACAGTAAACACACTAACACACACACACTAGCGTTACAGCAAACACCCTAACACACACACTAGTGTTACAGTAAACACACTAACACACACACACACTAGCGTTACAGTAAACACACTAACACACACACACTAGTGTTACAGTAAACACATTAACACACACACACTAGCGTTACAGTAAACACCCTAACACACACACACTAGTGTTACAGTAAACACCCTAACACACACACTAGTGTTACAGTAAACACACTAACACACACACACACTAGCGTTACAGTAAACACACTAACACACACACACTAGTGTTACAGTAAACACATTAACACACACACACTAGCGTTACAGTAAACACCCTAACACACACACTAGTGTTACAGTAAACACACTAACACACACACACACTAGCGTTACAGTAAACACACTAACACACACACACTAGTGTTACAGTAAACACATTAACACACACACACTAGCGTTACAGCAAACACCCTAACACACACACTAGTGTTACAGTAAACACACTAACACACACACACACACACTAGCGTTACAGTAAACACACTAACACACACACACTAGTGTTACAGTAAACACATTAACACACACACACTAGCGTTACAGTAAACACACTAACACACACACACTAGTGTTACAGTAAACACATTAACACACACACACTAGTGTTACAGTAAACACCCTAACACACACACTAGTGTTACAGTAAACACACTAACACACACACACACTAGCGTTACAGTAAACACACTAACACACACACACTAGTGTTACAGTAAACACATTAACACACACACACTAGCGTTACAGTAAACACCCTAACACACACACACTAGTGTTACAGTAAACACATTAACACACACACACTAGCGTTACAGTAAACACACTAACACACACACACTAGCGTTACAGTAAACACATTAACACACACACACTAGCGTTACAGTAAACACACTAACACACACACACTAGTGTTACAGTAAACACATTAACACACACACACTAGTGTTACAGTAAACACATTAACACACACACACTAGCGTTACAGTAAACACACTAACACACACACACTAGCGTTACAGTAAACACCCTAACACACACACACTAGTGTTACAGTAAACACCCTAACACACACACACTAGTGTTACAGTAAACACATTAACACACACACACTAGTGTTACAGTAAACACACTAACACACACACACTAGCGTTACAGCAAACACCCTAACACACACACTAGCGTTACAGTAAACACCCTAACACACACACACTAGTGTTACAGTAAACACATTAACACACACACACTAGCGTTACAGCAAACACCCTAACACACACACTAGTGTTACAGTAAACACATTAACACACACACACACTAGCGTTACAGTAAACACCCTAACACACACACACTAGTGTTACAGTAAACACATTAACACACACACACTAGCGTTACAGTAAACACTCTAACACACACACACTAGCGTTACAGTAAACACCCTAACACACACACACTAGTGTTACAGTAAACACCCTAACACACACACACTAGTGTTACAGTAAACACCCTAACACACACACACTAGTGTTACAGTAAACACCCTAACACACACACACTAGTGTTACAGTAAACACCCTAACACACACACACTAGCGTTACAGTAAACACCCTAACACACACACACTAGTGTTACAGTAAACACATTAACACACACACACTAGTGTTACAGTAAACACATTAACACACACACACTAGTGTTACAGTAAACACACTAACACACACACACTAGCGTTACAGTAAACACCCTAACACACACACACTAGTGTTACAGTAAACACCCTAACACACACACACTAGTGTTACAGTAAACACCCTAACACACACACACTAGTGTTACAGTAAACACATTAACATACACACACTAGTGTTACAGTAAACACACTAACACACACACACTAGTGTTACAGTAAACACATTAACACACACACACTAGCGTTACAGTAAACACCCTAACACACACACACTAGCGTTACAGCAAACACCCTAACACACACACTAGTGTTACAGTAAACACATTAACACACACACACTAGCGTTACAGTAAACACCCTAACACACACACACTAGCGTTACAGTAAACACATTAACACACACACACTAGCGTTACAGTAAACACACTAACACACACACACTAGTGTTACAGTAAACACATTAACACACACACACTAGTGTTACAGTAAACACATTAACACACACACACTAGTGTTACAGTAAACACACTAACACACACACACTAGCGTTACAGTAAACACCCTAACACACACACACTAGTGTTACTGTAAACACCCTAACACACACACACTAGTGTTACAGTAAACACATTAACACACACACACTAGTGTTACAGTAAACACACTAACACACACACACTAGCGTTACAGCAAACACCCTAACACACACACTAGTGTTACAGTAAACACATTAACACACACACACACTAGCGTTACAGTAAACACACTAACACACACACACTAGTGTTACAGTAAACACATTAACACACACACACTAGCGTTACAGTAAACACCCTAACACACACACACTAGTGTTACAGTAAACACATTAACACACACACACTAGCGTTACAGTAAACACACTAACACACACACACTAGCGTTACAGTAAACACATTAACACACACACACTAGCGTTACAGTAAACACACTAACACACACACACTAGTGTTACAGTAAACACATTAACACACACACACTAGTGTTACAGTAAACACATTAACACACACACACTAGTGTTACAGTAAACACACTAACACACACACACTAGCGTTACAGTAAACACCCTAACACACACACACTAGTGTTACAGTAAACACCCTAACACACACACACTAGTGTTACAGTAAACACATTAACACACACACACTAGTGTTACAGTAAACACACTAACACACACACACTAGCGTTACAGCAAACACCCTAACACACACACTAGCGTTACAGTAAACACCCTAACACACACACACTAGTGTTACAGTAAACACATTAACACACACACACTAGCGTTACAGCAAACACCCTAACACACACACTAGTGTTACAGTAAACACATTAACACACACACACACTAGCGTTACAGTAAACACCCTAACACACACACACTAGTGTTACAGTAAACACATTAACACACACACACTAGCGTTACAGTAAACACCCTAACACACACACACTAGTGTTACAGTAAACACATTAACACACACACACACTAGCGTTACAGTAAACACACTAACACACACACACTAGTGTTACAGTAAACACATTAACACACACACACTAGCGTTACAGTAAACACCCTAACACACACACACTAGTGTTACAGTAAACACATTAACACACACACACTAGTGTTACAGTAAACACATTAACACACACACACTAGTGTTACAGTAAACACACTAACACACACACACTAGCGTTACAGTAAACACCCTAACACACACACACTAGTGTTACAGTAAACACCCTAACACACACACACTAGTGTTACAGTAAACACATTAACACACACACACTAGTGTTACAGTAAACACACTAACACACACACACTAGCGTTACAGCAAACACCCTAACACACACACTAGCGTTACAGCAAACACCCTAACACACACACTAGTGTTACAGTAAACACATTAACACACACACACTAGCGTTACAGTAAACACCCTAACACACACACACTAGCGTTACAGCAAACACCCTAACACACACACTAGTGTTACAGTAAACACATTAACACACACACACTAGCGTTACAGTAAACACCCTAACACACACACACTAGTGTTACAGTAAACACATTAACACACACACACTAGCGTTACAGTAAACACACTAACACACACACACTAGCGTTACAGTAAACACATTAACACACACACACTAGCGTTACAGTAAACACACTAACACACACACACTAGTGTTACAGTAAACACATTAACACACACACACTAGTGTTACAGTAAACACATTAACACACACACACTAGTGTTACAGTAAACACATTAACACACACACACTATTGTTACAGTAAACACACTAACACACACACACTAGTGTTACAGTAAACACATTAACACACACACACTAGCGTTACAGTAAACACACTAACACACACACACTAGTGTTACAGTAAACACATTAACACACACACACTAGCGTTACAGTAAACACCCTAACACACACACACTAGTGTTACAGTAAACACCCTAACACACACACACTAGTGTTACAGTAAACACATTAACACACACACACTAGTGTTACAGTAAACACACTAACACACACACACTAGCGTTACAGCAAACACCCTAACACACACACTAGTGTTACAGTAAACACATTAACACACACACACACTAGCGTTACAGTAAACACACTAACACACACACACTAGTGTTACAGTAAACACATTAACACACACACACTAGTGTTACAGTAAACACACTAACACACACACACTAGTGTTACAGTAAACACACTAACACACACACACTAGTGTTACAGCAAACACCCTAACACACACACACTAGCGTTACAGTAAACACCCTAACACACACACACTAGTGTTACAGTAAACACCCTAACACACACACACTAGTGTTACAGTAAACACCCTAACACACACACACTAGTGTTACAGTAAACACATTAACACACACACACTAGTGTTACAGTAAACACACTAACACACACACACTAGTGTTACAGTAAACACATTAACACACACACACTAATGTTACAGTAAACACATTAACACACACACACTAGCGTTACAGTAAACACACTAACACACACACACTAGCGTTACAGTAAACACCCTAACACACACACACTAGTGTTACAGTAAACACCCTAACACACACACACTAGTGTTACAGTAAACACACTAACACACACACACTAGCGTTACAGTAAACACATTAACACACACACACTAGCGTTACAGTAAACACCCTAACACACACACACTAGTGTTACAGTAAACACCCTAACACACACACACTAGTGTTACAGTAAACACACTAACACACACACACTAGCGTTACAGTAAACACATTAACACACACACACTAGCGTTACAGTAAACACCCTAACACACACACACTAGTGTTACAGTAAACACCCTAACACACACACACTAGTGTTACAGTAAACACATTAACACACACACTAGTGTTACAGTAAACACATTAACACACACACACTAGTGTTACAGTAAACACCCTAACACACACACACTAGTGTTACAGTAAACACATTAACACACACACACTAGTGTTACAGTAAACACCCTAACACACACACTAGTGTTACAGTAAACACACTAACACACACACACTAGCGTTACAGTAAACACATTAACACACACACACTAGCGTTACAGTAAACACCCTAACACACACACACTAGTGTTACAGTAAACACCCTAACACACACACACTAGTGTTACAGTAAACACATTAACACACACACTAGTGTTACAGTAAACACATTAACACACACACACTAGTGTTACAGTAAACACCCTAACACACACACACTAGTGTTACAGTAAACACATTAACACACACACACTAGTGTTACAGTAAACACCCTAACACACACACTAGTGTTACAGTAAACACACTAACACACACACACTAGTGTTACAGTAAACACATTAACACACACACACTAGTGTTACAGTAAACACACTAACACACACACACTAGTGTTACAGTAAACACACTAACACACACACACTAGTGTTACAGCAAACACCCTAACACACACACACTAGCGTTACAGTAAACACCCTAACACACACACACTAGTGTTACAGTAAACACCCTAACACACACACACTAGTGTTACAGTAAACACCCTAACACACACACACTAGTGTTACAGTAAACACATTAACACACACACACTAGTGTTACAGTAAACACACTAACACACACACACTAGTGTTACAGTAAACACATTAACACACACACACTAATGTTACAGTAAACACTAACACACACACACTAGCGTTACAGTAAACACACTAACACACACACACTAGCGTTACAGTAAACACCCTAACACACACACACTAGTGTTACAGTAAACACCCTAACACACACACACTAGTGTTACAGTAAACACACTAACACACACACACTAGTGTTACAGTAAACACACTAACACACACACACTAGCGTTACAGCAAACACCCTAACACACACACTAGTGTTACAGTAAACACACTAACACACACACACTAGCGTTACAGCAAACACCCTAACACACACACTAGTGTTACAGTAAACACACTAACACACACACACTAGCGTTACAGTAAACACCCTAACACACACACACTAGCGTTACAGTAAACACCCTAACACACACACACTAGCGTTTCATTAAACATCCTAACACACACACACTAGCGTTTCAGTAAACATCCTAACACACACACACACTAGCGTTACAGTACACATGCTAACACACACACTAGCGTTACAGTAAACACCCTAACACACACATTAGCGTTACAGTAAACACCCTAACACACACACTAGCGTTACAGTAAACACCCTAACACACACATTAGCGTTACAGTAAACACCCTAACACACACACTAGCGTTACAGTAAACACCCTAACACACACACACTAGCGTTACAGTAAACACACTAACACACACACACTATTGTTACAGTAAACACCCTAACACACACACACTAGCGTTACAGTAAACACCCTAACACACACACACTAGTGTTACAGTAAACACCCTAACACACACACACTAGCGTTACAGTAAACACCCTAACACACACACACTAGTGTTACAGTAAACACCCTAACACTCACACACTAGTGTTACAGTAAACACCCTAACACACACACACTAGCGTTACAGTAAACACACTAACACACACACTAGCGTTACAGTAAACACCCTAACACACATTAGCGTTACAGTAAACACCCTAACACACACACTAGCGTTACAGTAAACACCCTAACACACACACTTGCGTTACAGTAAACACCCTAACACACACACTAGCGTTACAGTAAACACCCTAACACACACACTAGTGTTACAGTAAACACACTAACACACACACACTAGCGTTACAGTAAACACATTAACACACACACACTAGCGTTACAGTAAACACCCTAACACACACACACTAGTGTTACAGTAAACACATTAACACACACACACTAGCGTTACAGTAAACACCCTAACACACACACTAGCGTTACAGTAAACACCCTAACACACACACTAGCGTTACAGTAAACACCCTAACACACACACTAGCGTTACAGTAAACACCCTAACACACACACTAGTGTTACAGTAAACACACTAACACACACACACTAGCGTTACAGTAAACACATTAACACACACACACTAGCGTTACAGTAAACACCCTAACACACACACACTAGTGTTACAGTAAACACATTAACACACACACTAGTGTTACAGTAAACACATTAACACACACACACTAGTGTTACAGTAAACACCCTAACACACACACACTAGTGTTACAGTAAACACATTAACACACACACACTAGCGTTACAGTAAACACCCTAACACACACACTAGTGTTACAGTAAACACACTAACACACACACACTAGCGTTACAGTAAACACCCTAACACACACACACTAGTGTTACAGTAAACACACTAACACACACACACTAGTGTTACAGTAAACACACTAACACACACACACTAGCGTTACAGTAAACACCCTAACACACACACACTAGCGTTACAGTAAACACCCTAACACACACACACTAGTGTTACAGTAAACACACTAACACACACACACTAGCGTTACAGTAAACACCCTAACACACACACACTAGTGTTACAGTAAACACCCTAACACACACACACTAGCGTTACAGTAAACACCCTAACACACACACACTAGTGTTACAGTAAACACATTAACACACACACACTAGCGTTACAGTAAACACCCTAACACACACACTAGCGTTACAGTAAACACCCTAACACACACACTAGCGTTACAGTAAACACCCTAACACACACACTAGCGTTACAGTAAACACCCTAACACACACACTAGTGTTACAGTAAACACACTAACACACACACACTAGCGTTACAGTAAACACATTAACACACACACACTAGCGTTACAGTAAACACCCTAACACACACACACTAGTGTTACAGTAAACACATTAACACACACACTAGTGTTACAGTAAACACATTAACACACACACACTAGTGTTACAGTAAACACCCTAACACACACACACTAGTGTTACAGTAAACACATTAACACACACACACTAGCGTTACAGTAAACACCCTAACACACACACTAGTGTTACAGTAAACACACTAACACACACACACTAGCGTTACAGTAAACACCCTAACACACACACACTAGTGTTACAGTAAACACACTAACACACACACACTAGTGTTACAGTAAACACCCTAACACACACACACTAGTGTTACAGTAAACACCCTAACACACACACACTAGTGTTACAGTAAACACCCTAACACACACACACTAGTGTTACAGTAAACACATTAACACACACACACTAGCGTTACAGCAAACACCCTAACACACACACTAGTGTTACAGTAAACACATTAACACACACACACACTAGCGTTACAGTAAACACCCTAACACACACACACTAGTGTTACAGTAAACACATTAACACACACACACTAGCGTTACAGTAAACACCCTAACACACACACACTAGTGTTACAGTAAACACATTAACACACACACACACTAGCGTTACAGTAAACACACTAACACACACACACTAGTGTTACAGTAAACACATTAACACACACACACTAGCGTTACAGTAAACACCCTAACACACACACACTAGTGTTACAGTAAACACATTAACACACACACACTAGTGTTACAGTAAACACATTAACACACACACACTAGTGTTACAGTAAACACACTAACACACACACACTAGCGTTACAGTAAACACCCTAACACACACACACTAGTGTTACAGTAAACACCCTAACACACACACACTAGTGTTACAGTAAACACATTAACACACACACACTAGTGTTACAGTAAACACACTAACACACACACACTAGCGTTACAGCAAACACCCTAACACACACACTAGCGTTACAGCAAACACCCTAACACACACACTAGTGTTACAGTAAACACATTAACACACACACACTAGCGTTACAGTAAACACCCTAACACACACACACTAGCGTTACAGCAAACACCCTAACACACACACTAGTGTTACAGTAAACACATTAACACACACACACTAGCGTTACAGTAAACACCCTAACACACACACACTAGTGTTACAGTAAACACATTAACACACACACACTAGCGTTACAGTAAACACACTAACACACACACACTAGCGTTACAGTAAACACATTAACACACACACACTAGCGTTACAGTAAACACACTAACACACACACACTAGTGTTACAGTAAACACATTAACACACACACACTAGTGTTACAGTAAACACATTAACACACACACACTAGTGTTACAGTAAACACATTAACACACACACACTAGTGTTACAGTAAACACACTAACACACACACACTAGTGTTACAGTAAACACATTAACACACACACACTAGCGTTACAGTAAACACACTAACACACACACACTAGTGTTACAGTAAACACATTAACACACACACACTAGCGTTACAGTAAACACCCTAACACACACACACTAGTGTTACAGTAAACACCCTAACACACACACACTAGTGTTACAGTAAACACATTAACACACACACACTAGTGTTACAGTAAACACACTAACACACACACACTAGCGTTACAGCAAACACCCTAACACACACACTAGTGTTACAGTAAACACATTAACACACACACACACTAGCGTTACAGTAAACACACTAACACACACACACTAGTGTTACAGTAAACACACTAACACACACACACTAGTGTTACAGTAAACACATTAACACACACACACTAGTGTTACAGTAAACACACTAACACACACACACTAGTGTTACAGTAAACACACTAACACACACACACTAGTGTTACAGTAAACACATTAACACACACACACTAGTGTTACAGTAAACACACTAACACACACACACTAGCGTTACAGCAAACACCCTAACACACACACTAGTGTTACAGTAAACACATTAACACACACACACACTAGCGTTACAGTAAACACACTAACACACACACACTAGTGTTACAGTAAACACACTAACACACACACACTAGTGTTACAGTAAACACACTAACACACACACACTAGCGTTACAGTAAACACATTAACACACACACACTAGCGTTACAGTAAACACCCTAACACACACACACTAGTGTTACAGTAAACACCCTAACACACACACACTAGTGTTACAGTAAACACCCTAACACACACACACTAGTGTTACAGTAAACACATTAACACACACACACTAGTGTTACAGTAAACACACTAACACACACACACTAGTGTTACAGTAAACACATTAACACACACACACTAATGTTACAGTAAACACATTAACACACACACACTAGCGTTACAGTAAACACACTAACACACACACACTAGCGTTACAGTAAACACCCTAACACACACACACTAGTGTTACAGTAAACACCCTAACACACACACACTAGTGTTACAGTAAACACACTAACACACACACACTAGCGTTACAGTAAACACATTAACACACACACACTAGCGTTACAGTAAACACCCTAACACACACACACTAGTGTTACAGTAAACACCCTAACACACACACACTAGTGTTACAGTAAACACACTAACACACACACACTAGCGTTACAGTAAACACATTAACACACACACACTAGCGTTACAGTAAACACCCTAACACACACACACTAGTGTTACAGTAAACACCCTAACACACACACACTAGTGTTACAGTAAACACATTAACACACACACTAGTGTTACAGTAAACACATTAACACACACACACTAGTGTTACAGTAAACACCCTAACACACACACACTAGCGTTACAGTAAACACATTAACACACACACACTAGTGTTACAGTAAACACCCTAACACACACACTAGTGTTACAGTAAACACATTAACACACACACACTAGTGTTACAGTAAACACCCTAACACACACACTAGTGTTACAGTAAACACACTAACACACACACACTAGCGTTACAGTAAACACATTAACACACACACACTAGCGTTACAGTAAACACCCTAACACACACACACTAGTGTTACAGTAAACACCCTAACACACACACACTAGTGTTACAGTAAACACATTAACACACACACTAGTGTTACAGTAAACACATTAACACACACACACTAGTGTTACAGTAAACACCCTAACACACACACACTAGTGTTACAGTAAACACATTAACACACACACACTAGTGTTACAGTAAACACCCTAACACACACACTAGTGTTACAGTAAACACACTAACACACACACACTAGTGTTACAGTAAACACATTAACACACACACACTAGTGTTACAGTAAACACACTAACACACACACACTAGTGTTACAGTAAACACACTAACACACACACACTAGTGTTACAGCAAACACCCTAACACACACACACTAGCGTTACAGTAAACACCCTAACACACACACACTAGTGTTACAGTAAACACCCTAACACACACACACTAGTGTTACAGTAAACACCCTAACACACACACACTAGTGTTACAGTAAACACATTAACACACACACACTAGTGTTACAGTAAACACACTAACACACACACACTAGTGTTACAGTAAACACATTAACACACACACACTAATGTTACAGTAAACACTAACACACACACACTAGCGTTACAGTAAACACACTAACACACACACACTAGCGTTACAGTAAACACCCTAACACACACACACTAGTGTTACAGTAAACACCCTAACACACACACACACTAGTGTTACAGTAAACACACTAACACACACACACTAGTGTTACAGTAAACACACTAACACACACACACTAGCGTTACAGCAAACACCCTAACACACACACTAGTGTTACAGTAAACACACTAACACACACACACTAGCGTTACAGCAAACACCCTAACACACACACTAGTGTTACAGTAAACACACTAACACACACACACTAGCGTTACAGTAAACACCCTAACACACACACACTAGCGTTACAGTAAACACCCTAACACACACACACTAGCGTTTCATTAAACATCCTAACACACACACACTAGCGTTTCAGTAAACATCCTAACACACACACACACTAGCGTTACAGTACACATGCTAACACACACACTAGCGTTACAGTAAACACCCTAACACACACATTAGCGTTACAGTAAACACCCTAACACACACACTAGCGTTACAGTAAACACCCTAACACACACATTAGCGTTACAGTAAACACCCTAACACACACACTAGCGTTACAGTAAACACCCTAACACACACACACTAGCGTTACAGTAAACACACTAACACACACACACTATTGTTACAGTAAACACCCTAACACACACACACTAGCGTTACAGTAAACACCCTAACACACACACACTAGTGTTACAGTAAACACCCTAACACACACACACTAGCGTTACAGTAAACACCCTAACACACACACACTAGTGTTACAGTAAACACCCTAACACTCACACACTAGTGTTACAGTAAACACCCTAACACACACACACTAGCGTTACAGTAAACACACTAACACACACACTAGCGTTACAGTAAACACCCTAACACACATTAGCGTTACAGTAAACACCCTAACACACACACTAGCGTTACAGTAAACACCCTAACACACACACTAGCGTTACAGTAAACACCCTAACACACACACTAGCGTTACAGTAAACACCCTAACACACACACTAGTGTTACAGTAAACACACTAACACACACACACTAGCGTTACAGTAAACACATTAACACACACACACTAGCGTTACAGTAAACACCCTAACACACACACACTAGTGTTACAGTAAACACATTAACACACACACACTAGCGTTACAGTAAACACCCTAACACACACACTAGCGTTACAGTAAACACCCTAACACACACACTAGCGTTACAGTAAACACCCTAACACACACACTAGCGTTACAGTAAACACCCTAACACACACACTAGTGTTACAGTAAACACACTAACACACACACACTAGCGTTACAGTAAACACATTAACACACACACACTAGCGTTACAGTAAACACATTAACACACACACACTAGCGTTACAGTAAACACCCTAACACACACACACTAGTGTTACAGTAAACACATTAACACACACACTAGTGTTACAGTAAACACATTAACACACACACACTAGTGTTACAGTAAACACCCTAACACACACACACTAGTGTTACAGTAAACACATTAACACACACACACTAGCGTTACAGTAAACACCCTAACACACACACTAGTGTTACAGTAAACACACTAACACACACACACTAGCGTTACAGTAAACACCCTAACACACACACACTAGTGTTACAGTAAACACACTAACACACACACACTAGTGTTACAGTAAACACACTAACACACACACACTAGCGTTACAGTAAACACCCTAACACACACACACTAGCGTTACAGTAAACACCCTAACACACACACACTAGTGTTACAGTAAACACACTAACACACACACACTAGCGTTACAGTAAACACCCTAACACACACACACTAGTGTTACAGTAAACACACTAACACACACACACTAGTGTTACAGTAAACACCCTAACACACACACACTAGCGTTACAGTAAACACCCTAACACACACACACTAGTGTTACAGTAAACACATTAACACACACACACTAGCGTTACAGTAAACACCCTAACACACACACTAGCGTTACAGTAAACACCCTAACACACACACTAGCGTTACAGTAAACACCCTAACACACACACTAGCGTTACAGTAAACACCCTAACACACACACTAGTGTTACAGTAAACACACTAACACACACACACTAGCGTTACAGTAAACACATTAACACACACACACTAGCGTTACAGTAAACACCCTAACACACACACACTAGTGTTACAGTAAACACATTAACACACACACTAGTGTTACAGTAAACACATTAACACACACACACTAGTGTTACAGTAAACACCCTAACACACACACACTAGTGTTACAGTAAACACATTAACACACACACACTAGCGTTACAGTAAACACCCTAACACACACTAGTGTTACAGTAAACACACTAACACACACACACTAGCGTTACAGTAAACACCCTAACACACACACACTAGTGTTACAGTAAACACACTAACACACACACACTAGTGTTACAGTAAACACCCTAACACACACACACTAGTGTTACAGTAAACACACTAACACACACACACTAGCGTTACAGTAAACACCCTAACACACACACACTAGTGTTACAGTAAACACACTAACACACACACACTAGTGTTACAGTAAACACCCTAACACACACACACTAGTGTTACAGTAAACACATTAACACACACACACTAGTGTTACAGTAAACACACTAACACACACACACTAGCGTTACAGCAAACACCCTAACACACACACTAGTGTTACAGTAAACACACTAACACACACACACTAGCGTTACAGCAAACACCCTAACACACACACTAGTGTTACAGTAAACACCCTAACACACACACACTAGCGTTACAGTAAACACCCTAACACACACACACTAGCGTTTCATTAAACATCCTAACACACACACACTAGCGTTTCAGTAAACATCCTAACACACACACACACTAGCGTTACAGTAAACACCCTAACACACACACACTAGTGTTACAGTAAACACCCTAACACACATTAGCGTTACAGTAAACACACTAACACACACACACTAGTGTTACAGTAAACACATTAACACACACACACTAGTGTTACAGTAAACACCCTAACACACACACACTAGTGTTACAGTAAACACCCTAACACACACACACTAGCGTTACAGTAAACACCCTAACACACACACACTAGTGTTACAGTAAACACCCTAACACACACACACTAGCGTTACAGTAAACACCCTAACACACACACACTAGTGTTACAGTAAACACATTAACACACACACACTAGTGTTACAGTAAACACATTAACACACACACACTAGTGTTACAGTAAACACCCTAACACACACACACTAGTGTTACAGTAAACACCCTAACACACACACACTAGTGTTACAGTAAACACCCTAACACACACACTAGTGTTACAGTAAACACATTAACACACACACACTAGTGTTACAGTAAACACCCTAACACACACACACTAGCGTTACAGTAAACACCCTAACACACACACTAGTGTTACAGTAAACACATTAACACACACACACTAGTGTTACAGTAAACACCCTAACACACACACTAGTGTTACAGTAAACACCCTAACACACACACTAGTGTTACAGTAAACACCCTAACACACACACACTAGTGTTACAGTAAACACCCTAACACACACACACTAGTGTTACAGTAAACACACTAACACACACACACTAGCGTTACAGTAAACACCCTAACACACATTAGCGTTACAGTAAACACCCTAACACACACACTAGCGTTACAGTAAACACACTAACACACACACTAGCGTTACAGTAAACACCCTAACACACATTAGCGTTACAGTAAACACCCTAACACACACACACTAGCGTTACAGTAAACACACTAACACACACACTAGTGTTACAGTAAACACGCTAACACACACACACTAGCGTTACAGTAAACACCCTAACACACACACACTAGTGTTACAGTAAACACCCTAACACACACACACTAGTGTTACAGTAAACACATTAACACACACACACTAGCGTTACAGTAAACACACTAACACACACACACTAGCGTTACAGTAAACACCCTAACACACACACTAGCGTTACAGTAAACACATTAACACACACACACACTAGCGTTACAGTAAACACACTAACACACACACACTAGTGTTACAGTAAACACATTAACACACACACACTAGCGTTACAGTAAACACACTAACACACACACACTAGCGTTACAGTAAACACCCTAACACACACACACTAGCGTTACAGTAAGCACCCTAACACACACACTAGCGTTACAGTAAACACCCTAACACACACACTAGCGTTACAGTAAACACATTAACACACACACACTAGCGTTACAGTAAACACCCTAACACACACACACTAGCGTTACAGTAAACACCCTAACACACACACACTAGCGTTACAGTAAACACCCTAACACACACACTAGCGTTACAGTACACCTGCTAATACACACAAGCGTTACAGTAAACACATTAACACACACACTAGCGTTACAGTAAACACACTAACACACACACACTAGCGTTACAGTAAACACCCTAACACACACACACTAGTGTTACAGTAAACACCCTAACACACACACACTAGTGTTACAGTAAACACATTAACACACACACACTAGTGTTACAGTAAACACATTAACACACACACACTAGCGTTACAGTAAACACCCTAACACACACACACTAGCGTTACAGAAAACACCCTAACACACACACACTAGCGTTACAGTAAACACCCTAACACACACACACTAGTGTTACAGTAAACACCCTAACACACACACACTAGCGTTACAGTAAACACGCTAACACACACACACTAGCGTTACAGTAAACACATTAACACACACACACTAGCGTTACAGTAAACACCCTAACACACACACACTAGCGTTACAGTAAACACATTAACACACACACACTAGTGTTACAGTAAACACACTAACACACACACACTAGTGTTACAGTAAACACCCTAACACACACACACTAGCGTTACAGTAAACACCCTAACACACACACACTAGCGTTACAGTAAACACCCTAACACACACACACTAGTGTTACAGTAAACACCCTAACACACACACACTAGCGTTACAGTAAACACACTAACACACACACACTAGTGTTACAGTAAACACCCTAACACACACACACTAGTGTTACAGTAAACACATTAACACACACACACTAGTGTTACAGTAAACACATTAACACACACACACTAGCGTTACAGTAAACACCCTAACACACACACACTAGCGTTACAGTAAACACCCTAACACACACACACTAGCGTTACAGTAAACACCCTAACACACACACACTAGTGTTACAGTAAACACCCTAACACACACACACTAGCGTTACAGTAAACACACTAACACACACACACTAGTGTTACAGTAAACACACTAACACACACACACTAGTGTTACAGCAAACACCCTAACACACACACACTAGCGTTACAGTAAACACCCTAACACACACACACTAGTGTTACAGTAAACACCCTAACACACACACACTAGTGTTACAGTAAACACCCTAACACACACACACTAGTGTTACAGTAAACACATTAACACACACACACTAGTGTTACAGTAAACACACTAACACACACACACTAGTGTTACAGTAAACACATTAACACACACACACTAATGTTACAGTAAACACTAACACACACACACTAGCGTTACAGTAAACACACTAACACACACACACTAGCGTTACAGTAAACACCCTAACACACACACACTAGTGTTACAGTAAACACCCTAACACACACACACTAGTGTTACAGTAAACACACTAACACACACACACTAGTGTTACAGTAAACACACTAACACACACACACTAGCGTTACAGTAAACACACTAACACACACACACTAGCGTTACAGTAAACACCCTAACACACACACTAGCGTTACAGTAAACACCCTAACACACACATTAGCATTACAGTAAACACACTAACACACACACACTAGCGTTACAGTAAACACCCTAACACACACACACTAGCGTTACAGTAAACACCCTAACACACACACTAGCGTTACAGTAAACACCCTAACACACACACTAGCGTTATAGTAAACACCCTAACACACACACACTAGCGTTACAGTAAACACATTAACACACACACTAGCGTTACAGTAAACACACTAACACACACACACTAGCGTTACAGTAAACACCCTAACACACACACACTAGCGTTACAGTAAACACCCTAACACACACACACTAGCGTTACAGTAAACACATTAACACACACACTAGCGTTACAGTAAACACCCTAACACACACACACTAGTGTTACAGTAAACACCCTAACACACACACACACTAGTGTTACAGTAAACACATTAACACACACACACTAGTGTTACAGTAAACACCCTAACACACACACACACTAGTGTTACAGTAAACACCCTAACACACACACACACTAGTGTTACAGTAAACACCCTAACACACACACACACTAGTGTTACAGTAAACACACTAACACACACACACTAGTGTTACAGTAAACACGCTAACACACACACACTAGTGTTACAGTAAACACACTAACACACACACTAGTGTTACAGTAAACACGCTAACACACACACACTAGTGTTACAGTAAACACACGAACACACACACTAGTGTTACAGTAAACACACTAACACACACACTAGTGTTACAGTAAACACACTAACACACACACACTAGTGTTACAGTAAACACACTAACACACACACTAGTGTTACAGTAAACACACTAACACACACACTAGTGTTACAGTAAACACCCTAACACACACACTAGTGTTACAGTAAACACACTAACACACACACACTAGTGTTACAGTAAACACACTAACACACACACTAGTGTTACAGTAAACACACTAACACACACACACTAGTGTTACAGTAATCACACTAACACACACACTAGTGTTACAGTAAACACACTAACACACACACACTAGTGTTACAGTAAACACACTAACACACACACACTAGTGTTACAGTAAACACACTAACACACACACACTAGTGTTACAGTAAACACACTAACACACACACTAGTGTTACAGTAAACACCCTAACACACACACACTAGCGTTACAGTAAACACCCTAACACACACACTAGTGTTACAGTAAACACCCTAACACACACACTAGTGTTACAGTAAACACACTAACACACACACTAGTGTTACAGTAAACACACTAACACACACACTAGTGTTACAGTAAACACCCTAACACACACACTAGCGTTACAGTAAACACACTAACACACACACTAGCGTTACAGTAAACACACTAACACACACACTAGTGTTACAGTAAACACATTAACACACACACACTAGTGTTACAGTAAACACACTAACACACACACTAGTGTTACAGTAAACACCCTAACACACACACTAGTGTTACAGTAAACACCCTAACACACACACTAGTGTTACAGTAAACACACTAACACACACACTAGTGTTACAGTAAACACACTAACACACACACACTAGTGTTACAGTAAACACACTAACACACACACACTAGTGTTACAGTAAACACACTAACACACACACACTAGTGTTACAGTAAACACCCTAACACACACACTAGCGTTACAGTAAACACACTAACACACACACTAGTGTTACAGTAAACACACTAACACACACACTAGTGTTACAGTAAACACACTAACACACACACACTAGTGTTACAGTAAACACCCTAACACACACACTAGTGTTACAGTAAACACATTAACACACACACACTAGTGTTACAGTAAACACCCTAACACACACACTAGTGTTACAGTAAACACCCTAACACACACACTAGCGTTACAGTAAACACACTAACACACACACACTAGCGTTACAGTAAACACCCTAACACACACACACTAGCGTTACAGTAAACACCCTAACACACACACACTAGCGTTACAGTAAACACATTAACACACACACACTAGCGTTACAGTAAACACACTAACACACACACACTAGTGTTACAGTAAACACATTAACACACACACTAGCGTTACAGTAAACACATTAACACACACACACTAGCGTTACAGTAAACACACTAACACACACACACTAGTGTTACAGTAAACACATTAACACACACACACTAGTGTTACAGTAAACACATTAACACACACACACTAGTGTTACAGTAAACACACTAACACACACACACTAGCGTTACAGTAAACACACTAACACACACACACTAGTGTTACAGTAAACACATTAACACACACACTAGTGTTACAGTAAACACATTAACACACACACACTAGTGTTACAGTAAACACACTAACACACACACACTAGTGTTACAGTAAACACATTAACACACACACACACTAGCGTTACAGTAAACACACTAACACACACACACTAGTGTTACAGTAAACACATTAACACACACACACTAGTGTTACAGTAAACACCCTAACACACACACACTAGTGTTACAGTAAACACCCTAACACACACACTAGTGTTACAGCAAACACCCTAACACACACACACTAGTGTTACAGTAAACACCCTAACACACACACACTAGTGTTACAGTAAACACCCTAACACACACACACTAGTGTTACAGTAAACACCCTAACACACACACTAGTGTTACAGCAAACACCCTAACACACACACACTAGCGTTACAGTAAACACCCTAACACACACACACTAGTGTTACAGTAAACACATTAACACACACACACTAGTGTTACAGTAAACACACTAACACACACACACTAGCGTTACAGTAAACACCCTAACACACACACACTAGTGTTACAGTAAACACCCTAACACACACACTAGTGTTACAGCAAACACCCTAACACACACACACTAGCGTTACAGTAAACACCCTAACACACACACACTAGTGTTACAGTAAACACCCTAACACACACACACTAGTGTTACAGTAAACACCCTAACACACACACACTAGTGTTACAGTAAACACATTAACACACACACACTAGTGTTACAGTAAACACACTAACACACACACACTAGTGTTACAGTAAACACATTAACACACACACACTAATGTTACAGTAAACACATTAACACACACACACTAGCGTTACAGTAAACACACTAACACACACACACTAGCGTTACAGTAAACACCCTAACACACACACACTAGTGTTACAGTAAACACACTAACACACACACACTAGCGTTACAGTAAACACCCTAACACACACACTAGTGTTACAGCAAACACCCTAACACACACACACTAGTGTTACAGTAAACACCCTAACACACACACACTAGTGTTACAGTAAACACCCTAACACACACACACTAGTGTTACAGTAAACACCCTAACACACACACACTAGTGTTACAGTAAACACCCTAACACACACACTAGTGTTACAGCAAACACCCTAACACACACACACTAGCGTTACAGTAAACACCCTAACACACACACACTAGTGTTACAGTAAACACATTAACACACACACACTAGTGTTACAGTAAACACACTAACACACACACACTAGCGTTACAGTAAACACCCTAACACACACACACTAGTGTTACAGTAAACACCCTAACACACACACACTAGTGTTACAGTAAACACCCTAACACACACACACTAGTGTTACAGTAAACACCCTAACACACACACACTAGTGTTACAGTAAACACATTAACACACACACACTAGTGTTACAGTAAACACACTAACACACACACACTAGTGTTACAGTAAACACATTAACACACACACACTAATGTTACAGTAAACACATTAACACACACACACTAGTGTTACAGTAAACACACTAA
Source organism: Hemibagrus wyckioides (assembly GCF_019097595.1). Lineage (NCBI taxonomy): Eukaryota > Metazoa > Chordata > Actinopteri > Siluriformes > Bagridae > Hemibagrus > Hemibagrus wyckioides. The sequence goes on along the minus strand of NC_080736.1, from coordinate 16,389,211 downwards.
CACACACACACTAGCGTTACAGTAAACACCCTAACACACACACACTAGTGTTACAGTAAACACACTAACACACACACACTAGTGTTACAGTAAACACACTAACACACACACACTAGCGTTACAGTAAACACCCTAACACACACACACTAGCGTTACAGTAAACACCCTAACACACACACACTAGCGTTACAGTAAACACATTAACACACACACACTAGCGTTACAGTAAACACACTAACACACACACACTAGTGTTACAGTAAACACATTAACACACACACACTAGTGTTACAGTAAACACATTAACACACACACACTAGCGTTACAGTAAACACACTAACACACACACACTAGCGTTACAGTAAACACCCTAACACACACACTAGTGTTACAGTAAACACATTAACACACACACACTAGTGTTACAGTAAACACATTAACACACACACACTAGCGTTACAGTAAACACACTAACACACACACACTAGCGTTACAGTAAACACACTAACACACACACACTAGCGTTACAGTAAACACCCTAACACACACACTAGCGTTACAGTAAACACATTAACACACACACACTAGCGTTACAGTAAACACCCTAACACACACACACTAGCGTTACAGTAAACACCCTAACACACACACACTAGCGTTACAGTAAACACCCTAACACACACACTAGCGTTACAGTAAACACATTAACACACACACACTAGTGTTACAGTAAACACACTAACACACACACACTAGCGTTACAGTAAACACCCTAACACACACACACTAGCGTTACAGTAAACACCCTAACACACACACTAGCGTTACAGTAAACACATTAACACACACACACTAGCGTTACAGTAAACACACTAACACACACACACTAGCGTTACAGTAAACACATTAACACACACACACTAGTGTTACAGTAAACACACTAACACACACACACTAGTGTTACAGTAAACACACTAACACACACACACTAGTGTTACAGTAAACACACTAACACACACACACTAGCGTTACAGTAAACACATTAACACACACACACTAGTGTTACAGTAAACACACTAACACACACACACTAGTGTTACAGTAAACACATTAACACACACACACTAGTGTTACAGTAAACACATTAACACACACACACTAGTGTTACAGTAAACACACTAACACACACACACTAGCGTTACAGTAAACACATTAACACACACACACTAGTGTTACAGTAAACACACTAACACACACACACTAGTGTTACAGTAAACACATTAACACACACACACTAGTGTTACAGTAAACACACTAACACACACACACTAGCGTTACAGTAAACACCCTAACACACACACACTAGTGTTACAGTAAACACCCTAACACACACACACTAGTGTTACAGTAAACACATTAACACACACACTAGTGTTACAGTAAACACATTAACACACACACACTAGTGTTACAGTAAACACCCTAACACACACACTAGTGTTACAGTAAACACCCTAACACACACACACTAGCGTTACAGTAAACACCCTAACACACACACACTAGTGTTACAGTAAACACATTAACACACACACACTAGTGTTACAGTAAACACACTAACACACACACACTAGCGTTACAGCAAACACCCTAACACACACACACTAGTGTTACAGTAAACACCCTAACACACACACACTAGTGTTACAGTAAACACACTAACACACACACACTAGCGTTACAGCAAACACCCTAACACACACACACTAGTGTTACAGTAAACACACTAACACACACACACTAGCGTTACAGTAAACACCCTAACACACACACACTAGTGTTACAGTAAACACCCTAACACACACACACTAGTGTTACAGTAAACACATTAACACACACACACTAGTGTTACAGTAAACACACTAACACACACACACTAGCGTTACAGCAAACACCCTAACACACACACACTAGTGTTACAGTAAACACCCTAACACACACACACTAGTGTTACAGTAAACACATTAACACACACACACTAGTGTTACAGTAAACACACTAACACACACACACTAGCGTTACAGCAAACACCCTAACACACACACACTAGTGTTACAGTAAACACCCTAACACACACACACTAGTGTTACAGTAAACACCCTAACACACACACACTAGTGTTACAGTAAACACATTAACACACACACACTAGTGTTACAGTAAACACACTAACACACACACACTAGCGTTACAGCAAACACCCTAACACACACACACTAGTGTTACAGTAAACACACTAACACACACACACTAGTGTTACAGTAAACACACTAACACACACACACTAGTGTTACAGTAAACACACTAACACACACACACTAGCGTTACAGCAAACACCCTAACACACACACTAGTGTTACAGTAAACACCCTAACACACACACTAGCGTTACAGCAAACACCCTAACACACACACACTAGCGTTACAGTAAACACCCTAACACACACACACTAGTGTTACAGTAAACACATTAACACACACACACTAGTGTTACAGTAAACACCCTAACACACACACACTAGTGTTACAGTAAACACATTAACACACACACTAGTGTTACAGTAAACACATTAACACACACACACTAGTGTTACAGTAAACACCCTAACACACACACTAGTGTTACAGTAAACACATTAACACACACACACTAGTGTTACAGTAAACACCCTAACACACACACTAGTGTTACAGTAAACACCCTAACACACACACACTAGCGTTACAGTAAACACCCTAACACACACACACTAGTGTTACAGTAAACACCCTAACACACACACACTAGTGTTACAGCAAACACCCTAACACACACACACTAGTGTTACAGTAAACACATTAACACACACACACTAGTGTTACAGTAAACACATTAACACACACACACTAGCGTTACAGCAAACACCCTAACACACACACACTAGTGTTACAGTAAACACACTAACACACACACACTAGTGTTACAGTAAACACCCTAACACACACACTAGTGTTACAGTAAACACACTAACACACACACACTAGCGTTACAGCAAACACCCTAACACACACACTAGTGTTACAGTAAACACATTAACACACACACACTAGTGTTACAGTAAACACACTAACACACACACACTAGCGTTACAGCAAACACCCTAACACACACACTAGTGTTACAGTAAACACACTAACACACACACACTAGCGTTACAGTAAACACCCTAACACACACACACTAGTGTTACAGTAAACACCCTAACACACACACACTAGTGTTACAGTAAACACATTAACACACACACACTAGTGTTACAGTAAACACACTAACACACACACACTAGCGTTACAGCAAACACCCTAACACACACACTAGTGTTACAGTAAACACACTAACACACACACACTAGCGTTACAGCAAACACCCTAACACACACACTAGTGTTACAGTAAACACATTAACACACACACACTAGTGTTACAGTAAACACACTAACACACACACACTAGCGTTACAGCAAACACCCTAACACACACACACTAGTGTTACAGTAAACACATTAACACACACACTAGTGTTACAGTAAACACATTAACACACACACACTAGTGTTACAGTAAACACCCTAACACACACACTAGTGTTACAGTAAACACACTAACACACACACACTAGCGTTACAGTAAACACCCTAACACACACACACTAGTGTTACAGTAAACACCCTAACACACACACACTAGTGTTACAGTAAACACATTAACACACACACACTAGTGTTACAGTAAACACACTAACACACACACACTAGCGTTACAGCAAACACCCTAACACACACACACTAGTGTTACAGTAAACACCCTAACACACACACTAGCGTTACAGTAAACACACTAACACACACACACTAGCGTTACAGCAAACACCCTAACACACACACTAGTGTTACAGTAAACACACTAACACACACACACTAGCGTTACAGCAAACACCCTAACACACACACTAGTGTTACAGTAAACACCCTAACACACACACACTAGCGTTACAGTACACATGCTAACACACACACTAGCGTTACAGTAAACACCCTAACACACACATTAGCGTTACAGTAAACACCCTAACACACACACTAGCGTTACAGTAAACACCCTAACACACACATTAGCGTTACAGTAAACACCCTAACACACACACACTAGCGTTACAGTAAACACCCTAACACACACACACTAGTGTTACAGTAAACACCCTAACACACACACACTAGCGTTACAGTAAACACACTAACACACACACACTAGTGTTACAGTAAACACCCTAACACACACACACTAGTTACAGTAAACACCCTAACACACACACACTAGCGTTACAGTAAACACCCTAACACACACATTAGCGTTACAGTAAACACCCTAACACACACATTAGCGTTACAGTAAACACACTAACACACACACACTAGCGTTACAGTAAACACACTAACACACACACACTAGCGTTACAGTAAACACCCTAACACACACACACTAGCGTTACAGTAAACACCCTAACACACACACACTAGTGTTACAGTAAACACCCTAACACACACACACTAGTGTTACAGTAAACACCCTAACACACACACACTAGCGTTACAGTAAACACCCTAACACACACACACTAGTGTTACAGTAAACACCCTAACACTCACACACTAGTGTTACAGTAAACACCCTAACACACACACACTAGCGTTACAGTAAACACCCTAACACACATTAGCGTTACAGTAAACACCCTAACACACACACTAGCGTTACAGTAAACACCCTAACACACACACTAGCGTTACAGTAAACACCCTAACACACACACACTAGCGTTACAGTAAACACATTAACACACACACACTAGCGTTACAGTAAACACACTAACACACACACACTAGCGTTACAGTAAACACCCTAACACACACACTAGCGTTACAGTAAACACCCTAACACACACACTAGCGTTACAGTAAACACCCTAACACACACACACTAGCGTTACAGTAAACACCCTAACACACATTAGCGTTATAGTAAACACCCTAACACACACTAGCGTTACAGTAAACACCCTAACACACATTAGCGTTACAGTAAACACCCTAACACACACACTAGCGTTACAGTAAACACCCTAACACACATTAGCGTTACAGTAAACACCCTAACACACACACACTAGTGTTACAGTAAACACCCTAACACACACACACTAGCGTTACAGTAAACACCCTAACACACACACACTAGTGTTACAGTAAACACCCTAACACTCACACACTAGCGTTACAGTAAACACCCTAACACACATTAGCGTTACAGTAAACACCCTAACACACACACTAGCGTTACAGTAAACACCCTAACACACACACTAGCGTTACAGTAAACACCCTAACACACACACTAGCGTTACAGTAAACACCCTAACACACACACACTAGTGTTACAGTAAACACCCTAACACACATTAGCGTTACAGTAAACACCCTAACACACACACACTAGCGTTACAGTAAACACCCTAACACACACACACTAGTGTTACAGTAAACACCCTAACACACACACACTAGCGTTACAGTAAACACCCTAACACACACACACTAGCGTTACAGTAAACACCCTAACACACACACTAGCGTTACAGTAAACACCCTAACACACACACTAGCGTTACAGTAAACACCCTAACACACACACATTAGCGTTACAGTAAACACCCTAACACTCACACACTAGTGTTACAGTAAACACCCTAACACACACACACTAGCGTTACAGTAAACACCCTAACACACACACTAGCGTTACAGTAAACACCCTAACACACACACTAGCGTTACAGTAAACACCCTAACACACACACTAGCGTTACAGTAAACACCCTAACACACACACACTAGCGTTACAGTAAACACCCTAACACACACACTAGCGTTACAGTAAACACCCTAACACACACACACTAGCGTTACAGTAAACACATTAACACACACACACTAGCGTTACAGTAAACACACTAACACACACACACTAGCGTTACAGTAAACACCCTAACACACACACACTAGCGTTACAGTAAACACCCTAACACACACACTAGCGTTACAGTAAACACCCTAACACACACACACTAGCGTTACAGTAAGCACCCTAACACACACACTAGCGTTACAGTAAACACCCTAACACACACACTAGCGTTACAGTAAACACCCTAACACACACACACTAGCGTTACAGTAAACACCCTAACACACACACTAGCGTTACAGTAAACACCCTAACACACACACTAGTGTTACAGTAAACACCCTAACACACACACTAGCGTTACAGTACACCTGCTAATACACACAAGCGTTACAGTAAACACGCTAATGCACACACTGGCGTTTTAGTAAACACCCTAACACACACACACTAGCGTTACAGTACACATGCTAACACACACACTAGTGTTACAGTAAACACCCTAACACACACTAGCGTTATAGCAAACGTGAACACTCACTAGCATTAAAGACCCTAACACACAAATTAGCATTATAATAAACATGCTAATACAAAAACTAGCATCACAGTTAAAACCGTAAATCTAAATCACTGAATTTGATTGTAATTATTGTTAGCTTTAGGAGTTAGCCAGTTAGCCAGCAGGACATATGAAAAATTATTTAAGGAAGTAAAATAAATATTTAATGAAGCTGGAATGCTAAATGAATGTTTGGATCATTCATGCAACTCGAGCTACTTAGATTTTTGTCTCCAGTGGATATATTACCTGCCGCCATCAAAGGCCATTGATTACAGAATGGAACTTGCTTCCACTTCCTCCTGTGAATTATTGATGTAGCGCTAGCTGGGCTTAGCATAGCACAACCTAGCTTAGCCTTGCTTCTTTGTCTTGCCCAGCTGGAGTGTTTTGGCTCGATCAGGTGGATCAATGGGATCTTGGCTAACAACCAGAGGACTCAGATACCTCAAATACTGCCCTGTGTGTGTGTGTGTGTGTGTGTGTGTGTAGAGCTTAAGTTTTCAGCAGATGTGCCTTCAAAGGTATTTATTGATTTATCAAAGGGATTTTTTTTTGCATTATTGAAAGGGTCTTGTGGTGGAGATGAAGGTCAGTCTTATAATCATAATCCTAACACACTCTGTGGTCAAGATGTCAGGGGATCTGAGGGAAAGGTCAAACAGAAAGACTCCCTCGAACAGTTCTTTAGCTGGTGAGGAGACTCACCTGCCTGGAGCAGGGTCATGGAGGCTCACCTGAGAATCTAATTAAGGCTCAGCCCAGATCAGCTATGTGGAGTCTCCACAATGTGGTGTCACCTCTCACAGGGGGAAAAGTTAAGGCCAGCTGCAGACTGAACCTTGATTATGGGGTAAATCTTGGTACATTGACAGTATTGATTCTTCAGGGCTCATGTTGGGAAGAAGATGATATCTGGAGGGAAATGATGTAAAGGAACAACCTCCCACATGTGAAGCTGAGCAAAGTGATTTGTGTTCAAACTCCGAGTTCCAGTACAAGGTTGCTCACATGGAGTTTCAGAGTACCTTTGGGTCACAATTCAGTCAGATTTATGGCTTGATGGTTCGATAAAAAGAGATCCAGTTCTGTCAGGTGATCACCACGTGGTGAGATCTGTCACCCTGTGGGCAGTGGTCATATGTCCCTGACGAACCTTACTTGGCCATGGAATCAGACAGCACGATTGGAGAAGGGGCGATAAAGATCTTGCATGAGATATGGTGAAGCAAATGCAGGGTCATGTTGACGTCTCTGGGGGATGATCCAGAGCGGTGTGAGGGTCTGAGGAACTCTTCAGCTGAACATCTGAGAACGTAATCTGGAGGTTTGTATTTCACACAGTATTGATGTGTGCAGGTGTTTGCCCAGTTACTGTGAGCATGGTGGTGAATGTTCTCAATCCTGGAGCTCCTTCAGGTGTGACTGCTCTGGTACAGGATACATCGGAGCGACCTGCCACAACTGTGAGTCACACTAACACACACTAACACACACACACTGTGCTGGATTGTGTTCTACAAACCCAGATGTTTGCGTCACACTGATTAAACTGATGTAAAGGAAACTAGAGTTGTGGCTTGGTGGCCTACCACTGCAGCGTGATACTCTCAGACGTTTTTTTTCTTTTCTCTTTATACATTGCCAGGGGCCACACCAGGGCTTGTGGTTATCTGATACATCACGCAGCTGTGATCAGATCCTCCCTGTGTTTTCCATTTCAGCCATCTTTGAAGTGTCTTGTGAAGCACACAGACTGGCAGGAAGCTCCTCAGGGTTTTTCTCCATCGACCCGGATGGTAGTGGGCCGCTCACACATACCGTCGTCTACTGCAATATGAGTGGTGAGTGCACACACACACACACAAGAATATATCCTTCATGGTTTGAGCAAGTGTGACTGAGTGTGTGTGTGCAGCGGAGAAGGTGTGGACGGTAATTGGTCACAACAGCTCTGAGCCGGTGAGTGTTCAGGGTTCGAGTTTTCAGAAGCCACACATCATGAAGCTAAACTACAGTGCGTCACTGCAGCAGCTCACAACCCTGCTGCACAGAGCGCAGCACTGCCAACAGGAAGTGATGTATCGCTGCAGGAAGTCCCGCCTGTTCAACACCAGGGGTGAGAGTTCTGAGTTGTCTCAGATGTTTATTGATCATGTTCACTACCATGATACATTCAGCATGAGAGAACAGAGCATGAGGAAGCACACTAGACCACCAGTAGAACCAAGACACTAGGATTCTGGGATGTTGTGATATGGAAACTGAAAGAGATGCTGTGATCTTTTTCCTCAGATGGAATTCCATTATCGTGGTGGAAGGACAGAGCTGGACAAAAGCAGACCTACTGGGCCGGGTTACTGCCAGGAATTCAGCAGTGTTCCTGCAATTTGGCTGAAAACTGCATCAATATGAACCACTTCTGCAACTGTGACGCAGACCGGAGCTCCTGGTACGACACCTGAGCTTCTGTACATTTACTTTCAGCAGAACACAGCTAGCCGGCTAACTCATTGATGCTAGCTAGATAGTTACAGATGCTAAAGTCATTTTACTTCAGCTGGCTAATAATAAATTTCACAATGTTGCAGTCTTCGAGACTACAGTTACAGTCTGAAATAAAAGTTGAGAAAGAGCTGCATTTTATCATCTGCAGAAGAAGCTGTGAAGGAATCCTGAATATTCTTCTGCTTTGACCAAAATCCATACGATTTCATGAACCATTTCTTTTTTTTTGTTAATGAAGGAGGTTAAAGATTACGAGTTGACGAGCGTGTGTTGTGTTCAGGGAGAACGATACGGGTTTGCTGTCCTATAAGGAGCATCTTCCGGTCACTGAGGTGGTGGTGGGAGACACGAACCGAAGCGGCTCAGAAGCTGTTTACAGAGTCGGATCTCTGCAGTGCCATGGAGACAGTAAGATGCTTCTGGAATAGAAAAATCAAATACAAAATAAAGCTGAAGTAAATTCTTCTTCTTATCATTATTATATTACATGATTAAAACTTGCTCAAGTTCTAAACGTTCGCATCAAATTACACTGAGAATGTTCCAGAATTGTACTGATGAATGAGCTCGAAACGGATTATATACTGCTCTGTAGCTATATGTAACAGAGGCCAGCAGCTTTCTCATGAGGTTACGCTAACACTAAGCCATGATGTCACTGCTCTATGCTAATCCTAGGCATTCATGTCTTCCATTACGCAGGGTTTCTGTGGAACGCTGTGTCGTTCTATGAGGAGTTGTCGCCCCTGAACTTCCCCACGCTGCAGGCTGAGCTCAGTCTCGATGTCTCCTTTTACTTCAAGACCACGGCACCCTCTGGAGTCTTCCTGGAGAACACGGGAGTCCGAGACTTTATCCGTCTGGAGCTGAGCGGTGAGTGAGGCGCTCTCTTAAACATGTATAAAGGTTTATTAGCATTTTGCTGTACAGTGATTTATCCTCCACGTCAGATCTTTATACTGCTTCACAATCCAACACACAGATATTTCATCTTCCTGACAGAGCGAGTGTTTCCACCGCACTGCGAGTGTCATTAATAATGCTGCGTGCGACTGCTGGCTAATGCTAGATAGTTAGCTGATAGCTTGTTGATGAATGATAGGAACAATTGGAGCCCAGATCTCCCGAAATGGTGCAATTTTCCAGAACGTTCTACTCCATTCATTTTGTTCATGATGTTCCATGTGGCCTATGAAGCCACTGGAATCCTGTTTAGCGTATTGCTTTTGGAGTTTAACAGTCAAATATTTACATGCTACTGAATATTTGTAAGCAGTTTAAAGCTAGCTGGATAGATCACACATCCAGGTCTGTTCCAGCCAGCGTGAGATGCCTCATGTTTATTAGTAAACTGTGGAAATAACACAACTGTCTTTTCCTGACTCTCTTTGATCACGACTCTTGGCCCCGCCTCCTCAGCTCCGTCCACAGTGATGTTCTCCTTTAATGTGGGATACGGTCCTCTGTTCCTGACCGTCAAGTCCCACGTTCCTCTGAACGATAAGCAGTGGCACCACATTCGAGCCGAGCGGAACGTGAAGGAAGCGTCGTTGCAGGTGGACCAGCTTCCCCAGCGCTTCCTGGAAGCTCCGCCTGATGGCCACGCCCGTCTGCAGCTCAACGGACAGCTGTTTATTGGTAGGACACGCTCCTTTCCTGTACAAAATATTAGATGTAGTGTTCTGAAAGTCACTTCTGGACCACAACAAAATATTAGATGTAGTGTTCTGAAAGTCACTTCTGGACCACAACAATTTCAGTTCATAGGCCATGCCTCCTTTGTTTGTTTGTTTTTTAGTTACCAGTTGACCACGCCCACTGTCAGATTAACTCATTAAATCAAAGTCTCTCTAAACCTCTTTTCTGTTTCCTCACTGTCACAGTGTTTTGCTGGAATTTTTATTTCAAGCAGTGTTTCACTGAAACTCATAATTAGGTATGCATGTATAGTTGCACGTCCCCCTGGCCACGCCCACGTTCAGATAAACACACCAGTCTCCCAGATGGTCATCTTTAGGCTTTGCTGTAAAACCTGCAGTTAATCTTTTCTTTGCTGGATTCTTTTGTTCGCTCTCCCACTGATTGTGTTTGTTCGAGGATTAATTCTATTTAAATCCGATTTCCAACGCTGATATCTGACACCACCTTGTCTACCTCAGTCTTTTTATTATAATTATTATTATTCCTGGAGCTTCTGGCGTGGTTAGTGGTGTTAATGAGAGAGTAATTTTACAGTAGTGCTGCTGTGTGGTGCTGCAACAGATTTATTTATTTATTGTAGCTTTATTCTGACGTGCACCTCACGCCCCGCAGGAGGAAGCACCTCCAAGCAGAAGGGATTTCTGGGATGCATCAGAGCATTAACTATAAACGGCGTGACCTTCGACCTGGAGGAACGTGCCAAAAAGACCCGGGGGGTGAGTGCGGGGTGTCCAGGTCACTGCAGCAGCCAGAACCGACTGTGCCACAATCGAGGACGCTGCGTGGAGAGGAACAGCGGCTACGTCTGTGACTGCACACACTCTGCGTACGGAGGACCTCTGTGTCAAACCGGTGCGTCAACAAACACTCTGGCCTTCACATCACCTCCAAAACTTCATCATCTCCATCCAGTCTGTCGTTCCTAATGCCAAACTGCTTCCTGTGCACTACATATGCTCCCTACACAACTGTAGACCCTACCTAGTGCACTACAGAACACCGAGAACACACAGATTAGACCAAAAACTGCACGCTGTTTTGAAGGTTATTTAGTGAGACGAGGATGCAACATTAAAGTAGCTCTAAACGGATAAAAAGTGCAGGTTGCTCATTAGTTTAATGAACTAAAAAAATCGCTAAGGCAGAGACCGAATAAAACACTGTGGAAGGAGAACAAATAGGGTGACAAGAGAAAAGTATTGGCACCCCGTTAGTGTGCTTCAGGTCTGCTGTAGTGTGATCAGGGTTTGAGCTGCCTGTCCGGTGCAGGGAGAATGAAAGTGTTTGAAACTTCCACTGCTACCAGAATAGATAATAAATGACAAATAAAGAGCGCAGGCAGCGAGACGCCCCGCTGGTATGTGTGGTAATGTTCAGAACCGTCTCTCTCACGTCTCTTGCCTCTTTTCTTTCTCACACGCTGTATTTTTATCCTCATGATTATTCACCATAACACTGACTGTGTGACAGGAGACATCAAGTGGGCCGTAAAAGTGCGATGAAAGCGCTGGAGGAGAAACGATGAGGAAATTACTGCCTTGTCATTTCTCGTTCTCTCTCTCTCACTCACTTCTTCCTCCTTAATGAGGTGTCTGTTATCATTATCCTCTGTAATTGGTGAGTTTCCTGCAGGAGGTTATGACCCGATTCGTCCTGACTCTGGAGTTTTCCTGCCACTATCTGAGCAGATTCCGGGATTCCGAGTGTCCAGTCGAATCATTTCTCCTCTCCGTTCCTGTCTTCCTCTTGAGGCCCCCAATCTTTTACTTTATTTTTTTTTTTTTTTTACAGCTTCTCCAGACGTAATGAGCGAACAAACCCGGCCGTGTGCGGAGCAGCTCGACTCAGACTCGGAATAATTTAGCATACATTTAAACCCCTGTCTCTCTGGCTTTATTCCACACGTTTGGTCTTTTTCCCGTCTCAGAACATTAGCAGGCTGATAGCAGGAAGAGAGGAAGTGGAGCAAAAAACACAAAATGGTTTCACAAACTTTCACAAAGTGTTCTCTAACCCTGCCCCTTGCCCTTATTGTAACCGGTCAGAGCTCATTAAACAAGACACAGTTAAGACAATACACAAATACCACTTCTTCATTTACAAAAAATGTTCAGTAGATGTTAGCTCTGCCCCCTGCTCATGAATATTCAGACATTACATTGAATGTATTTGTTCTTTTTTCTTCCGCCTCTAGAAGTTTCTGTGTCTTTCGAGAGTGGCACCTCGGTGATCTACACATTCCAGGAGCCGTTCTCGGTGATGCGTAACTCCAGCCGTCAGACGTCGTCCATCTTCGCTCAGAGCAGCAGGTCTCGGGAAAACGTGGCGTTCCGCTTCCTCACCAGCGAATCTCCCGCCATGCTGATGACCGTCACCACATACCAGCTGCAGTACCTGGCCATCATCCTGGCTCAGAACGGTACACGTTAACACGCAGCAGGCTAACATGCTAACTGGAAGTAGGTGCTAGCTGTTAGATTCTCATGTTCATTCTCACTTTCATGTTTAACTTGATTCACTATGTGTTTTAGGCAATGTTGTGTTTGTGAAAATAAAGAGACACACAGAAGAGAGAGTATGTGTGTGTGTGTGTGTGTGTGTGTGTGAGTGTGAGAGAGAGAGAGCTAGAGATGTGTGCTTGTAGTTGTGGAGGTGGAGCAGCAGGAGCACTAAGTTCTCTGTGTGTTGTGTCTCAGGGAGTTTACAGATTTGGTATAAACTGAAGCAGGAGAAGGAGCCGGGCGTGTTTACAGCCACAGAGTACAGCCTCGCTAATGGACAACTGCACCGGGTCCAGCTGCACAGAGAGGGCAGGGACATGTACGTCCAGGTAACAGCACTGCTCCACTTCTCAGCTCTTATTAACACTCACTAACACTTGTTAATACTTACTAACACTTAACACTCACTAACACGTATTAACACTCGCTAATGATTATTAACACTCATTAACACTAACACTCACTAACACTTGTTAATACTTACTAACACTAACACTCACTAACACTTGTTAATACTTACTAACACTTAACACTCACTAACACGTATTAACACTCGCTAATGATTATTAACACTCATTAACACTAACACTCACTAACACTTGTTAATACTTACTAACACTTATTAACACTCACTAACACGTATTAACACTCGCTAATGATTATTAACACTCATTAACACTAACACTCACTAACACTTATCAATACTTAATAATACTTAACACTCACTAATGCTTATTAACACTGATTAACACTTATTAACACACACTAACACTTATTAACTCTAACACTTATTAAAACTCACTAACACTTACTAACACTCATTAATACTTATTAACACTCACTAACGCTTATTAACACTCATTTACTCTTATTAACACTCACTAACACTTATTAACACTCATTTACTCTTATTAACACTCACTAACGCTTATTAACAGTTATTAACACTCACTAACACTTGTTAACACTCATTTACTCTTATTAACACTCACTAACACTTATTAACACTCATTTACTCTTATTAACACTCACTAACGCTTATTAACAGTTATTAACACTCACTAACACTTGTTAACACTCATTTACTCTTATTAACACTCACTAACACTTATTAACACTCATTTACTCTTATTAACACTCACTAACACTTATTAACACTCATTTACTCTTATTAACACTCACTAACGCTTATTAACAGTTATTAACACTCACTAACACTTGTTAACGCTTATCAATCTTAATAACACTTATTAACACTCACTAATGCTTATTAACACTCATTAACACTTATTAACACTCACTAACAGTTAATAGCACTTATTAGCACTCTAACACTTATTAATACTTACTAACACTTAACACTCACTAATCCTTATTAGGATTAGGATCTATTATTAATGCTCATGAACATTTAACACTCAGTAACGTTTATTAATACTTAGTAACGCTTACTAACACTTATTAACACTCAGAAATGCTTATTAATACTTACTAACACTTAACACTCAGAAATGCTTATTAATACTTACTAACACTTATTAACGCTCAGAAATGCTTATTAATACTTACTAACACTTAACACTCAGAAATGCTTATTAATACTTACTAACACTTATTAACGCTCAGAAATGCTTATTAATACTTACTAACACTTATTAACGCTCAGAAATGCTTATTAATACTTACTAACACTTATTAACGCTCAGAAATGCTTATTAATACTTACTAACACTTATTAACGCTCAGAAATGCTTATTAATACTTACTAACACTTAACACTCAGAAATGCTTATTAATACTTACTAACACTTATTAACGCTCAGAAATGCTTATTAATACTTACTAACACTTATTAACACTCAGAAATGCTTATTAATACTTACTAACACTTATTAACACTCAGAAATGCTTATTAATACTTAGTAACACTTATTAACGCTCAGAAATGCTTATTAATACTTACTAACACTTATTAACGCTCAGAAATGCTTATTAATACTTACTAACACTTATTAACGCTCAGAAATGCTTATTAATACTTACTAACACAACACTCAGAAATGCTTATTAATACTTACTAACACTTATTAACGCTCAGAAATGCTTATTAATACTTACTAACACTTATTAACACTCAGAAATGCTTATTAATACTTACTAACACTTACTAACACTTACTACTAACTAACGCTCAGAAATGCTTATTAATAGTTACTGATACTTATTAATACTTAACACTCAGAAATGTTTATTAACACTAACACTTATTAACGCTCACTAATACTTAACACTTATTAATGCTCACTAATGCTTATTAACACTCAACACTTAGCACTCACTAATGTTTATTAACACTTTATAACACTCACTAATGCTTATTAATACTTACTAACATTTATTAACACTCAGAAATGCTTACTAACACTTATTAACACTCATTTATGCTTAGCTACTCATTAGCACTCACTATCACTTATCAATCCCCATTAACACTTATTATTGCTTATTAATGCTTATTAATGCTCATTAACATTTACTAACGCTCTCTAGCACTTATTAACCCTCAGTAGCATGTATTAAGACTGACTCATGCCCCCTGATTTCTCCTGCTCTCTGTGCTCAGGTGGATAAGGATGTGAGTCAGAAGTTCCTCCTCTCCACAGACCGAGAGTTACACCTGATCCGCTCTCTGACGCTCGGCAGAATCACCAGTGGGTTTCTAGTTCTTCATGGTTTAATCTTCATTAGCTGGAAGCTTTCAGTAAAACCTCCTGATTTCAGAAATGACACACCCAGGTCATGTGACACACTTTACTTTCATTAACACTGAGATGTTTGCGTGTCTGTGGGCCTCAGGGCATGAGGTGGGCGTGGACGAGGAGGTGATGCAGGCAGGATCGAGAGGTTTCATTGGCTGCCTCTCGTCTGTTCAGTTCAATCACCTCGCTCCTTTAAAAGCAGCCATTCTGAATCGAGGAAGCTCACTGGTCAGCGTGCTCGGGAATCTGGTGGAGTCCAACTGTGGAGAGCTGGCTGATAGATCCCTCTCACACACACTGTCAGGTAACACGTACACCTCAGACACCGGAGTGGGTGGGGCTTAGAGTGAGCTCAGTGGGCGGGGCTTGATTTGAGCTGAGTGGGTGGGGCTTAGAGTGAGATCTGTGGGCGGGGCTTGGTTTGAGCTGAGTGGGCGGGGCTTAGTGTGAGATTTGTGGCTTGGTTTGAGCTGAGTGGGCAGGGCTTAGTGTGAGCTGAGTGGGCAGGGCTTAGTGTGAGCTGAGTGGGCAGGGCTTAGTGTGAGCTGAGTGGGCAGGGCTTAGTGTGAGCTGAGTGGGCAGGGCTTAGTGTGAGCTGAGTGGGCAGGGCTTGGTTTGCACTGAGTGGGCAAGGCTGAGTGCAAGCTGAGAGGGCGAGGTTATTCTGATTTGGGTGGGTGGGGCTTAGTGTGTGTCTCTAGCACATTTATCCTAATAAGACGTGTCTTTAAGTTTAAGTATATGAGAGCAGTGCTTGAGGGGGTGTGGCATAAAGTCCATATATGGGAATGTGGGTGTGTCTTTTTGACTAGCAGTAGCTCAGTAGCTCTGTTACTTTCTTCTCCTCCTCTCAGACCATTCCGACGGAGAGAAGCGAGGGAAGGAGCGCCTGAAGAACTCAGAGACGAGCGACACGGCCGTGATCGGAGGTACACACCAGTGCAATCTACCTGTCTTACTCTTTCTCTACCTGTCTTACTCTCAGTCTTACTCTCTCTCTACCTGTCTTACTCTTTCTCTACCTGTCTTACTCTTTCTCTACCTGTCTTACTCTCAGTCTTACTCTCTCTCTACCTGTCTTACACTCTCTTACTCTCTCTCTACCTGTCTTACACTCTCTTACTCTCTCTCTACCTGTCTTACACTCTGTCTTACTCTCTCTCTACCTGTCTTACTCTCTGTCTTACTCTCTCTCTACCTGTCTTACTCTCTGTCTTACTCTCTCTCTACCTGTCTTACACTCTGTCTTACTCTCTTTCTACCTGTCTTACTCTCGGTCTACCTGTCTTACACTCTTTCTTACTCTCTCTCTACCTGTCTTAAACTCTGTCTTACTCTCTCTCTACCTGTCTTACTCTCTGTCTACCTGTCTTACACTCTGTCTTACTCTCTCTCTCTACCTGTCTTAAACTCTGTCTTACTCTCTCTCTACCTGTCTTACTCTCTGTCTACCTGTCTTACACTCTTTCTTACTCTCTCTCTCTACCTGTCTTAAACTCTGCCTTATTCTCTCTCTCTCTACCTGTCTTAAACTCTGTCTTACTCTCTCTCTCTACCTGTCTTAAACTCTGTCTTACTCTCTCTCTACCTGTCTTACTCTCTGTCTACCTGTCTTAAACTCTGTCTTACTCTCTCTCTCTACCTGTCTTAAACTCTGTCTTACTCTCTCTCTACCTGACTTACTCTCTCTCTACCTGTCTTACTCTCTGTCTTACTCTCTCTCTACCTGTCTTACACTCTGTCTTACTCTCTCTCTACCTGACTTACTCTCTCTCTACCTGTCTTAAACTCTGCCTTATTCTCTCTCTCTCTACCTGTCTTACTCTCTGTCTACCTGTCTTACACTCTGTCTTATTCTCTCTCTCTACCTGTCTTAAACTCTGTCTTACTCTTTCTCTCTACCTGTCTTACACTCTGTCTTACTCTCTCTCTACCTGTCTTACACTCTGTCTTACTCTCTCTCTACCTGTCTTAAACTCTGCCTTATTCTCTCTCTCTACCTGTCTTACACTCTGTCTTACTTTCTCTCTATCTTTCTTACACTCTGTCTTACTTTCTCCCTACCTGTCTTACATTCTATCTATCTGTCTTATTTTCTCTCTACCTGTCTTGCCCTCTGTCTTATTTTCTCTCTATCTGTCTTACCTTTTCTCTACCTGTCTTACCCTCTGTCTGACTTCTCTCTACATTTCTTACGCTCTGTCCTACTTTCTGTCTCCCTGTCTTACACTCTGTCTTACTTTCTATCTCCCTGTCCTACTTTCTCTCTACCTGTCTTACACTCTGTCTTACTTTCTCTCTACCTTTCTTACACTCTGTCTTACTTTTTCTATACCTGTCTTACTTTCTCTCTATCTGTCTTACTCTCTGTCTTATTTTATCTCTACCTGTCTTGCCCTCTGACTTACTTTCTCTCTCCCTGTCTTACGCTCTGTCTTTCTTTCTCTCTCCCTGTCTTACGCTCTGTCTTTCTTTCTCTCTATCTGTCTTACGCTCTGTCTTACTCTTTCTCTCTACCTGTCTTACGCTCTATCTTTCTTTCTCTCTCCCTGTCTTACGCTCTGTCTTTCTTTCTCTCTATCTGTCTTACGCTCTGTCTTACTTTCTCTCTACCTGTCTTACGCTCTGTCTTACTTTCTCTCCATCTGTCTTACACTCTGTCTTTCTGTCTACTTTTCTCTGTTCTACTCTCCATCTTTCTTTTTCACCTGTCTTACATTCTAACCTATTTTTTCTCTATTTGTCTTACCTTTTGTCTCTCTCTCTCTCTCTCTCTCTCTCTCTCTCTCTCTCTCTGTCTCTCTCTCTCTAGGTTTGATAGCAGCCCTGCTGTTGGTTGTGCTTTGTGTTGTGGCAGTGATGATGCGTTTCCTATTGCGTTTTCGACACAAGCGTTCCCGTCAGCCCAAAGAGAAGGACCCGCGGGCTCAGCCGGAGCTCAGGGACAGCAGGACGGAGTACTTCATATGACCCCTAAACGACCCCTTGGCTGAGTGACCCTAAATCACCACGCCATTAGGGAGGACAGCGGGAGAGCCACTAGTGCCCTTGATCCTCGTTCCCTTCCTCCATCAGCTCAAGCTTGTTTTGTGCCCTTAATAAGCTCGACAGTGTGGACTGGGACATGGCCAAGCGATGGAGGACAAAGACCTTTGACCTCTGGCCTCATGAGGAGATTTAGGGAAGAGAGCAGAGACACTTTGATGATTGTTTCCTTCCTCTCTTCCATTCCAGTTGGGGCTAATTGATTGGATTGGCACACAGCCAAGCCAATGGAGAACAAAGCTGCTGTATAAAGGGAAGAAAGGAGTACTTGATATGACCTTTGACCTTTAATCTTATAACTGGACACTGCAGCAGGGATTGGGACACAGCCGAGGTAGTGTAACGTGAAAGAGTAGATGTGACCTCTGACGCCAGTTAAGAAACCAGTCTATCCATCACACACACACACACGCACACACACACACACACACATGCACACACATGCACACACACACTCTCACACAGTGTGAGGCTGCAGGGGGAATTCGGGATAATCAGGCAACATCATGTCCCATCACAGAGACAGCACTAATGGGACTCACACTTCCTGTATCCAGTCGAGCAGCTTTGATAGAGTGTTATCCAATCAACACCTACACACACACACACACACACACACACATTCTAAATGCAGAGTGAAGAGCAGAATGATTCTCATCCACGCAGCTTAATTGAATTAATTATGTGGAATCTGGTCTGTTATTAATAATAATGTCACTGCTCCAGTCTTTACATTAATCACAGTATTATTAAGAGGGTTAATAAGAGTATTAATTAGAGTATTAGAGTATTAATGAGTTTATTACTGAGAGTATTAATGAGAGTATTAACCCTCTAATGTTCTGTGCAAGCTTTTGGTAGCCCTCATTCTGAATCACTATATTTCATTAACAATTTTTTTATCTTAACTCAAGCTCATTGGGCAACCGTTTGGTAGAGGCCTATATTTAAATAATTATGGGGTCTGTTAAAAAAACAGTTATATATTGTTGTTATTTTTGACCCAGGTAAATAAAAAATGCAAAGAAATTTTTTTTCCATTGCTTTTTCTTGTTGCAGACATTAAAGGGTTAATGAGAGTATTATGAGAGTATTAATGACAGTATTAATGAGAGTATTATGAGAGTATTAATGACAGTATTAATGAGAGTATTATGAGAGTATTAATGAGAGTATTATAAGAGTATTAATGAGAGTATTATGAGTATTATGAGCGTGTTAATGAGAGTATTATGAGAGTATTATGAGCGTATTAATGAGTGTTAATGAGAGTATTAATGAGAGTATTATGAGAGTATTATGAGCGTATTAATGACAGTATTAATGACAGTATTAATGACAGTATTAATGAGAGTATTAATAAGAGTATTATGAGAGTATTATGAGCGTATTAATGACAGTATTAATGACAGTATTAATGACAGTATTAATGAGAGTATTATGAGAGTATTAATGACAGTATTAATGACAGTATTAATGACAGTATTAATGAGAGTATTATGAGCGTATTAATGACAGTATTAATGACAGTATTAATGAGAGTATTATGAGCGTATTAATGACAGTATTAATGACAGTATTAATGACAGTATTAATGAGAGTATTATGAGAGTATTATGAGCGTATTAATGACAGTATTAATGACAGTATTAATGACAGTATTAATGAGAGTATTAATGAGAGTATTAATGAGAGTATTAATAAGAGTATTATGAGAGTATTATGAGCGTATTAATGACAGTATTAATGACAGTATTAATGACAGTATTAATGAGAGTATTATGAGAGTATTATGAGATTATTAATGACAGTATTAATGACAGTATTAATGACAGTATTAATAAGAGTATTATGAGAGTATTATGAGCGTATTAATGAGAGTGTTAATGAGAGTATTAATGAGAGTATTATGAGAGTATTAATGAGAGTATTAATGGCAGTATTAATGAGAGTGTTAATGAGAGTATTAATGAGAGTATTATGAGAGTATTATGAGCGTATTAATGAGAGTATTAATGAGAGTATTATGAGAGTATTATGAGCGTATTAATGAGAGTGTTAATGAGAGTATTAATAAGAGTATTATGAGAGTATTATGAGCGTATTAATGAGAGTGTTAATGAGAGTATTATGAGAGTATTAATGAGAGTATTAATGGCAGTATTAATGAGAGTGTTAATGAGAGTATTAATGAGAGTATTATGAGAGTATTATGAGTGTATTAATGACAGTATTAATGAGAGTATTAATGAGAGTATTAATGAGAGTATTATGAGCGTGTTAATGACAGTATTAATGACAGTATTAATAAGAGTATTATGAGAGTATTAATGAGAGTATTATGAGCGTGTTAATGACAGTATTAATGACAGTATTAATAAGAGTATTATGAGAGTATCAATGAGAGTATTAATGAGAGTATTATAAGAGTATTAATGAGAGTATTATAAGAGTATTAATGAGAGTATTATAAGAGTATTAATGAGAGTATTAATGAGAGTATTATAAGAGTATTAATGAGAGTATTATAAGAGTATTAATGAGAGTATTATAAGAGTATTAATGAGAGTGTTAATGAGAGTATTATAAGAGTATTAATGAGAGTATTATAAGAGTATTAATGAGAGTATTATAAGAGTATTATGAGAGTATTAATGATAGTATTATAAGAGTATTAATGAGAGTATTAATGAGAGTATTAATGAGAGTATTAATGACAGTATTAATAAGAGTATTATGAGAGTATTAATGAGAGTATTATGAGCGTGTTAATGACAGTATTAATGACAGTATTAATAAGAGTATTATAAGAGTATCAATGAGAGTATTAATGAGAGTATTATAAGAGTATTAATGAGAGTATTATAAGAGTATTAATGAGAGTATTATAAGAGTATTAATGAGAGTATTATAAGAGTATTAATGAGAGTGTTAATGAGAGTATTATAAGAGTATTAATGAGAGTATTATAAGAGTATTAATGAGAGTATTATAAGAGTATTATGAGAGTATTATGAGCGTGTTAATGAGAGTATTATGAGAGTATTATGAGCGTGTTAATGACAGTAGTAATGACAGTATTAATGAGAGTATTATGAGCGTGTTAATGAGAGTATTATGAGCGTGTTAATGAGAGTATTATGAGAGTATTATGAGAGTATTATGAGAGTATTAATGACAGTATTAATAAGAGTATTATGAGAGTGTTAATTAGAGTATTATAAGAGTATTAATGAGAGTATTATGAGAGTATTATGAGCGTGTTAATGAGAGTATTATGAGAGTATTATGAGCGTGTTAATGACAGTAGTAATGACAGTATTAATGAGAGTATTATGAGAGTATTATGAGAGTATTATGAGCGTGTTAATGACAGTAGTAATGACAGTATTAATGAGAGTATTAATGAGAGTATTATGAGAGTATTATGAGCGTGTTAATGAGAGTATTATGAGAGTATTATGAGCGTGTTAATGACAGTAGTAATGACAGTATTAATGAGAGTATTATGAGCGTGTTAATGAGAGTATTATGAGAGTATTATGAGCGTATTAATGAGAGTGTTAATGAGTGTTAATGAGAGTATTAATGAGAGTATTAATGGGAGTATTATGGGAGTATTATGAGAGTATTAATGAGAGTATTAATGAGACTGTTATGAGCGTATTAATGAGAGTGTTAATGAGAGTATTAATGAGAGTATTAATGAGAGTATTAATGAGAGTATTATGAGAGTATTAATGAGAGTGTTAATGAGAGTATTAATGAGAGTGTTAATGAGAGTATTAATGAGAGTATTAATGAGAGTATTAATGAGAGTATTATGAGAGTGTTAATGAGAGTATTAATGAGAGTATTATGAGAGTATTATGAGAGTATTAATGAGAGTGTTAATGAGAGTATTAATGAGAGTATTAATGAGAGTGTTATGAGAGTATTATGAGCGTATTAATGAGAGTGTTAATGAGAGTGTTAATGAGAGTATTAATGAGAGTGTTAATGAGAGTATTATGAGAGTATTAATGAGAGTGTTAATGAGAGTATTAATGAGAGTGTTAATGAGAGTATTAACGAGAGTATTAATGAGAGTATTAATGAGAGTGTTAATGAGAGTGTTATGAGAGTATTATGAGCGTATTAATGAGAGTGTTAATGAGAGTATTATGAGAGTATTAATGAGAGTGTTAATGAGAGTATTAATGAGAGTGTTAATGAGAGTATTAACGAGAGTATTAATGAGAGTATTAATGAGAGTATTAATGAGAGTATTAATGAGAGTGTTATGAGAGTATTATGAGCGTATTAATGAGAATGTTAATGAGAGTATTAATGAGAGTATTAATGAGAGTATTATGAGCGTATTAATGAGAGTGTTAATGAGAGTATTAATGAGAGTATTATGAGCGTATTAATGAGAGTATTAATGAGCGTATTATGAGCGTATTAATGAGATTGTTAATGAGAGTATTAATGAGAGTGTTAATTAGAGTATTAATGAGAGTATCAATGAGAGTATTATAAGCGTATTAATGAGAGTATTAATGAGAGTATTAATGAGAGTATTATGAGAGTATTAATGAGAGTATTATGAGAGTATTAATGAGAGTATTATGGGAGTATTATGGGAGTATTAATGAGAGTATTATGAGAGTATTATGGGAGTATTAATGAGAGTATTATGAGAGTATTATGAGAGTATTATGGGAGTATTAATGAGAGTATTATGGGAGTATTATGGGAGTATTATGGGAGTATTAATGAGAGTATTATGGGAGTATTATGGGAGTATTATGAGAGTATTATGGGAGTATTATGGGAGTATTAATGAGAGTATTATGAGAGTATTATGAGAGTATTATGGGAGTATTATGAGAGTATTATGAGAGTATTATGGGAGTATTAATGAGAGTATTATGAGAGTATTATGAGAGTATTATGAGAGTATTATGGGAGTATTAATGAGAGTATTATGAGAGTATTAATGAGAGTATTATGAGAGTATTAATGAGAGTATTAATGAGAGTATTAATGAGACTATTATGGGAGTATTATGAGAGTATTATGGGAGTATTAATGAGAGTATTATGAGAGTATTAATGAGAGTATTATGGGAGTATTATGAGAGTATTATGGGAGTATTAATGAGAGTATTATGAGAGTATTATGAGAGTATTATGGGAGTATTAATGAGAGTATTATGAGAGTATTATGAGAGTATTAATGAGAGTATTAATGAGAGTATTAATGAGAGTATTATGGGAGTATTATGAGATTATTATGGGAGTATTAATGAGAGTATTATGAGAGTATTATGGGAGTATTAATGGGAGTATTATGGGAGTATTAATGAGAGTATTATGAGAGTATTATGAGAGTATTAATGAGAGTATTAATGAGAGTATTAATGAGAGTATTATGGGAGTATTATGAGAGTATTATGGGAGTATTATGGGAGTATTATGAGAGTATTATTATTGGAGTGAATGTGTCCAACACACACACACATTTCTGTCCCTCAGTGATGCTGGGAGAGGGTTTAGAGGTTCATCAGTCTGGAGAAAGTCGATCTGTTTTTAACTGAGAAAATCTGAAAGCATGTTTATTTCCTGCTAAAGTGTCATTGATTATTTTTCCTCAGTTAGTGATGACTATTGACCTCACACCACAGATACATGACACAAAGTTTCAGTGTGATGAGGATGTGAGTGGAATAAAAGTGAAAGCTGTGAACAGTTGATCATCCTGTTGCTCCAGAGCGCCGCTTCATTACACCCGAAGTTTCTTCTCCAGTGTGAGATGTTTCAGCTGGTCTGAGAGCAGATTTATGATATGTGTGTTATTCCACACTGACCTTTTACTCCACATCAATCACAGCTGATTCTCCTCCTTCTCACTACTGTTGTGAACTTTAACATCAACTGTAATCTTTATTTATTAAAGAATGAAACTTCCTGGGTGTTTGGTAACAGTGTCCTGTTCTCACTTACCTTATAGCAGCTACACTATATTGCCAAAAGTTTTGGGACACCTCTCCAAGTCATTGAGTTCAGGTGTTGTTTTTCAGGGGTTGGGCTCGGCCCCTTAGTTCCAGTGAAAGGAACTCTTAATGCTTCAGCTTCATACCAAGACCATCTGGACATCTCAATTTCATGCTCTTTGTGTGAACAGTTTGGGGATGACCCCTTCCTGTTCCAACATGACTGCACACCAGTGACCAACGCAAGGTCAGTAAAGACATGGATAAGCAAGGTTGGTGTGGAGGAACTTGACTGACCTGCACAGAGTCCTGACCTCAACCCCTTAGAACACCTTTGGGATGAATTAGAGCGGAGACTGTGAGCCAGGCCAAAAGTTTTGGGACGTCTGCCTTTACATGCACATGAATGTAATATGGAGTTGTCCCGCCCTTTACAGCTATAACAGCTTCAACTCTTCTGAGAAGGCTTTCCACAAGGTTTAGGAGTGTGTTTATGGGAATTTTTGACCATTCCGCTTAAAGAAGTGTATTTGTGAGGTCAGACACTGATGTTGGATGAGAAGGCCTGAAGAGGTGTCCCAAAACTTTAGGCAATATAGTGTAAAAACATCAGAGAAGCTGCAGAGAAGTGTGAACTCATGAGTCCTGGAGATGTGGGACAAGCTCCACACACACACACACACACTCACACACACACCGACACTGGAGACTCCTTCCACACACACACAAACACACACACATCTCCTTACTGAATCAACTGCTGTACATGTGAATGAATTGTTGCCATAGAAACCATAACATATAAGAAAGAGTGCATTAATGTAAATCTACGTGTTTAAATTCTAGTTCTAAATTTAATCAACAGCTTCTGACCAATCAGGATGCAGAGCTGAAGAGCTGAAGCTGTGATGTCATAGATGAAATTGGAGAAGTGTGTCTGTTCTCTCGCCATGTCCACGTCGAGGCGTGTCTGTTCTCTCGCCGTGTCCACGTCAAAGCTTGTCTGTCCTCTCCCCGTGTCCACGTCGAGGCTTGTCTGTCCTCTCCCCGTGTCCACGTCGAGGCTTGTCTGTCCTCTCCCCGTGTCCACGTCGAGGCTTGTCTGTCCTCTCCCCGTGTCCACGTCGAGGCTTGTCTGTCCTCTCCCCGTGTCCACGTCGAGGCTTGTCTGTCCTCTCCCCGTGTCCATGTCGAGGCTTGTCTGTCCTCTCCCCGTGTCCACGTCGAGGCTTGTCTGTCCTCTCCCCGTGTCCACGTCGAGGCTTGTCTGTTCTCTTGCCGTGTCCACGTCGAGGCGTGTCTGTTCTCTAGCTGTGTCCAACTCAAAGCTTGTCTGTTCTCTCGCCGTGTCCACGTCGAGGCGTGTCTGTTCTCTCGCCGTGTCCACGTCGAGGCGTGTCTGTTCTCTCGCCGTGTCCACGTCGAGGCGTGTCTGTTCTCTCGCCGTGTCCACGTCGAGGCGTGTCTGTTCTCTCGCCGTGTCCACGCCGAGGCGTGTCTGATCTCTCGCCGTGTCCACGCCGAGGCGTGTCTGTTCTCTCGCCGTGTCCACGCCGAGGCGTGTCTGTTCTCTCGCCGTGTCCACGCCGAGGCGTGTCTGTTCTCTCGCCGTGTCCACGCCGAGGGGTGTCTGTTCTCTCGCCGTGTCTACGCCGAGGCGTGTCTGTTCTCTCGCCGTGTCCACGCCTAGGCGTGTCTGTTCTCTCACCGTGTCCCTGCCGAGGCGTGTCTGTTCTCTCGCCGTGTCCACGCCGCTGTGTCATGCCACAAGCAGAAAGGCGGTGGTGTCAGATCTGTATCCAGATGTGATCTACGCAGATGTCAGCGTGTGACAGCACGGAAATGACAAACCTGCTCTCCAAATGCCTGAAGATCAAAAGCTCTGTCTGATTCAGTGCCACATCCATCTCCACATGGATAAACATCAGACAGGTTTGATTTCAGACCAGCAGCTTTTTTTTTTGCTTCTGGGCTGCAGACGTGCATCACATCATGAGGGTTTATAGAAGAGAAAGATGATAGAAACATCCTGTGAGTGTGTCGGACAGCGGCGCTGTTAGGAGTTAACAATTCAGATATAAAAGATACAGAAGAGTCTGATTTTATCAGTCTGAGAGATCAGTAGTGAGTAGTGCACACTGAATGAAGCAAAAACATCATCAGTAATTATTATTTTGTTTCTGAGATCTGAGTCACTGACTTTCGGACCTTACTACACGTTAGCGATGTGTCACGTTTGGCGGCACTCCCATCAGATCGCCAGAGGGAGCCCTCACCCGAGTTCCACCACCAAAGACAGCATGCACGCTACCAACAACATGAAGTATTGTTTCTATTGAGACATACCAAGCCTTGCATTTCCCGCGTTTATTCTGCTATCCATGTATGACCTCTGCTTTGTTTTCTTGTATTTCAAGTTTGGTTTTTGCTTGTCAGATTTGTTTGCCAGTGTTTCTTGTTTTGATCGGTATTGATTCTTTTCTGCTTGTTTCCCTTTTTCGTCTGTTTGCCTGCTGATTTGGATTTGTTCAGTTGGATTAAATTGCATATGGATCCTAGATCCTCCACCTTGGTCGTTTCATCACACACGTGCTTCAGCAGGATGTCTGTAACGTGACAAAATCCCAAATAAACCTGATCATGTTTGAAAAAACCCAACCGGTGCGGGGGTGCCAATCATTTCTCACTCATCACAAAAACCCTAATTCCATGAATATGCAAAGAAAACAAAGCACACACCCCCTTCCATACACCATCCACGCTCCGCCCACTTTCTCACTTTCTCCCCAACTTTTCCCCGCGCATTGACTCTCGTGGTCGCGACTCCTGTTCAATCTGATCTGCTCTTTATTTTCAGCCTGTTTTCTATGGCTAGATCCGTACAGCTGTGTTGAACATAAATCTAGATTTATTACCAATAAAATAAAAGGTTTTTACATCGTCACCTGCTACTTTTATGTCTCTTCACGTCATCACAAAAACGCCCTAGCAACAGGGTTAAAGCTAGCCACAACGTGAAGGCTATACATAGCACCGTTAGCTAGTAATAAGATATTTCCTCCTCACAGACGTTTCTACTCCTAAATTCGCAGCACACCTGGGTTTCTTGACCTGGTTTGCTAAAGTGTGAGGAAAAGAATCTGATAGCATAAAGCACTTAGCGTTTAGCTCCTCACAGTAAGGGGTGAATTAGCATAAACAGCAGTTTGGATACTTAGCAAGAGTGCTGCTAATGACCATGAAAGTGAGAATTAACAAAAATAAACAGCTAGTGGATTAAATCAGGACTCCTTTTAAACTTCATATTGATTTTTGAAAGAAGATCAAGCTGAAATGAAGGAAACTAAAGCAAACTCTGGCCTGAATTTCTGTTTTCTGTAACACAATGTAAATAGCTGGACAATCATATTCGCCTTAAAATTAGCATTAGTGTCTATATATATGTATATATATATGTGTGTGTGTGTGTTTAAGCAGGAAAAAATGCTAGGAACTGATTATATAATTAGCTGATGTTAGAGTTTAGTTGGTGAAGTTCTGCTAGTAAACTCAGTCTTGTTGGCCACACCCCCATGTTTACATCACCTGGACTCTGTCCTGACTGGACACTTCAAGCTGAAATCTGATGCTGCTGATCATCCTGATGGTGAAGCATGGTGCTGGTACAGTAGCATACTGCAGGACTGATCTTCATCAGCATCTCTCTCTCTTCTCCTCCTCTTCCTCCACCCCCCCCCGCTCTTCCTCACACCTCATCTCTCTCTCTCTCTCTCTCTCTCTATCTCTATCTTACTCTCTCCTCCTCTTCCTATCCTCTGTCTCTCTCTCTCTTCTCTCTCTCTCTCTCTTACTCACTCCTCCTCCTCTTCCTCCTCCACTTACTCTGCTCCTCTCTCTCTCTCTCTCTCTTACTCACTCACTCATCCTCCTCCTCTTTCTCCTCTGGTTCTCTTTCTTACTCACTCACTCCTCCTCCTCCTCTTTCTCCTCTGGTTCTCTCTCTCTCTCTCTCTCTCTCACCCCACCTCTGTCCTGTATAAATTTTTTGGTTCCTCTGAAGTGTCTGCAGCTAAGTGATGCGTGAGTCAGGAAGGTCAGCATGTTTTAGACAGGTTCTAGATCCCAGGTTCTTTTGATTTGGCGGAAGAGTGATGGATTAAGGAGTAAATCAGGATGAAAGGAGTGAAGGTGTGGTGTTGCTCAGCCTGGTCTCTGTGGCTGTAAGGTTTAAACTCTTTAAGCTCTCTCTCTTCATCAGGTCAGTCAGGATGCTGTTGGACACCCAGTCTGATCTTCTCTCCTCTCAGCTCTCTGTGCAGATTAGAAAGCTTTTCACTTCTTCATGATGAGCACTGGCATTTAACACACATGTGAAAGGCTTCTGAATAAAACGCAGTTTGAAGACTTGCAGCAGTATTTCTATACAGTATAAAAGTATATATAAAAAAAACCTCAGAGACACTGAGGTGCCAATACTTTCATCCTTATGAAAAAAATGTAGATTTGTGACTTAAATAAATAAATAAATAATATAATATAATGTTAAACAAATAAAATTTGTAGTAAATAAATAAATATGGTATTAAATAAATATTTTAAAATAAATAAATAAATGTTAGAAAAATACAATTTTTTGATAAATGAATAAACAAACACTTCTCAAATATCTTGAAAAAAAACTTGTAAATATGCAAATAGTATAAAAGAAATAAAATAGTTCAACATGCAAAGGACAACTACGTAAATAAATACCTTTTCTTATTTTAATTCGAAATTCTATTAACTTTTATTAAATGATGTCCCCATATTAAAATGTTCCTATATTAAATAACAATCCAACAAAATAGTCAAAGATCATAAAAATATCCCTCTATTGAATAATAATAATAATAATAATAATAATAATAATAAATGTATAAGGATGCAAAGTCATTAGACATGATAAAAGGTCCTTAGAGGTGCCATTACTTTTGCACTCATAAAAAAGCCTCTGCGTGACATCACTGTTCATCTGGAGCGTTATTCAGAGCCTCAGCCTGCAGATCATCTGAAGTGGAGTTCTGAAAGTTTTCTTTCCTGGATCTGAGCTCAGAGACACGTTCTTCAGCTCGCCAGTGTGTGGAAGCACAGATGTTCTGAAGGATACGTCTCTCACGCAGAGCTGGAGTTTAGAAACCATCTTCCGTAATGAGGCCGACTGCGGCGCGGGGCCGAGCACGAGGCGTCTCGCCGCTCATTCTCCGCACACCTGGACGCGTGTCAGTGATTTGTCCTTTTCGCAGAAATGCGCGAGCAGGAACGGGACGTGTGAGTCACGGCACAGCGGAGGAACAGCAGATGGTGGCCTTTCACTCCACTGAATCAGGGAATTCAGAGCGCTAATTAGCGCTAGTCAGCACGCTGAATAAAGACGTCTCAGGAGACGACAACAATCTCCGCTTCCTTTTTCTGCGAGAGAGCGCCACAGTCACAGCGCCGCTGAAAGCCGGATTAGCGCGTCATGTGTCTAATGCTGCCATTTATTTATTTATTTATTTATTTATTTATTTATTTAAAGAAGCAGTGCAGGAATAAAACATAATAAAAAGATCTGCTTGTCCACAGTGTGGCTGAGCTCTGGATTCTGTTTGGTCAGAAAGTGAAGTCTAGATTCTGATTGGTCAGAAAGTGAAGTCTAGATTCTGATTGGTCAGAAAGTGAAGTCTAGATTCTGATTGGTCAGAAAGTGAGCTCTGGATTCTGTTTGGTCAGAAAGTGAAGTCTAGATTCTGATTGGTCAGAAAGTGAGCTCTGGATTCTGATTGGTCAGAAAGTGAGCTCTGGATTCTGATTGGTCAGAAAGTGAAGTCTAGGTTCTGATTGGTCAGAAAGTGAAGTCTAGATTCTGATTGGTCAGAAAGTGAGCTCTGGATTCTGACCGGTCAGTTTTCCACCAGGAGGTGTTCAGTTCTGTAACAAAATAAATGTAACTATAAAAGGATAAAAAGTTATAATAAATACACACTGAATATGTAATACATAAACACTGAAATGGATGATAGATTGCTGTGGTGTAGGAGGAATAAAACAGGGATGTGTAGCTGGAGGAAAATAATCAACCTCACTCACTGTTACAGCAACACACACACACACACACACACACACACACACACACACACACGGAGGGAGAGCTGAACCGAGGGAGGATGGAGTGGGCGAGTGAGCATCCATCACTCCTAATGAGAACTCAGCTGAACGCGGCGTGCGGGACACTGTGACTCCGTCCCTCCACATCTGGACTGATGAGCATTGTTTCCAGTGGAGGAGGAGGTGGAGGAGGTGGAGGAGGAGGAGGAGGAGGAGGAGAAGGAGGTGGAGGAGGAGGTGGAGGAGGTGGAGGAGGTGGAGGAGAAGGAGGTGGAGGAGGTGGAGGAGGTGGAGGAGGAGGAGGAGTTGGAGGAGAAGGAGGTGGAGGAGGAGGAGGTGGAGGAGAAGGAGGTGGAGGAGGAGGAGGAGGAGGTGGAGGTGGAGGTGGAGGAGGAGGTGGAGGAGGAGGAGGTGGAGGAGGAGGGGGTGGAGGTGGAGGAGGTGGGGGAGGAGGAGGAGGAGGAATCCTCTGAGGGATTACATACACACACACCACACAAACACACACACCACACACACACCAAACACACACACACCACACACACACATACACACACACACCACACACACATACACACCACACACATACACACACACACATACACACACACCACACACACACACATACACACACACCACACACACACCAAACACACACACACACACACACACACACACACACACACACACACACACACACACACACACACACACACACACATACACACACACCACACACACACCACACACACACATACACACACACATACACACACACCACACACACACCACACACACACACACACACACACACACACACACACACACACCACACACACACAGTGTGTTAGTGTGTGTCTCTCTCTGGTGTGTGTTAGACTTTAATAACTGAATGGTTGCTATAGTAACAGTTC
>NC_080736.1:16344558-16349558 GCF_019097595.1 Hemibagrus wyckioides | reverse complement strand
GGTGTGTGATGGTGTTTAAGGGGGAGGTTTGGTGTGTGTGATGGTGTTTAAGGGGGAGGTTTGGTGTGTGTGATGGTGTTTAAGGGGGAGGTTTGGTGTGTGTGATGGTGTTTAAGGGGGAGGTTTGGTGTGTGTGATGGTGTTTAAGGGGGAGGTTTAGTGATACTCCCGGCTCCCTGAAGCTGAATCTTGACACTTCCTGTCTCTCTGTGTTTCTGCTGCTCTCTGAGTTTTGGAGAAAATCCCACTTCCTGCCTGCGCTGTGGTATTATAATGATTTTCCCAGCAGGAGCTGGTGTTCGGATCTCCTGCATGATGAGAGCTGTGAGAGATGGAGAGAGAGAGAGAGAGAGAGAGAGAGAGAAAGTGAGAGTGGGAGAGAGAGAGTGGGAGAGAGAGAGAGAGAGAGAGAGAGAGAAAGTGAGAGTGGGAGAGAGAGAGAGTGGGAGAGAGAGAGAGAGTGGGAGAGAGAGAGAGAGAGAGAGAGAGAGTGGGAGAGAGAGAGAGAGAGAGAGAGAGTGGGAGAGAGAGTGGGAGAGAGAGAGAGAGAGAGAGTGAGAGTGGGAGAGAGAGAGAGTGAGAGTGGGAGAGAGAGAGAGAGAGTGAGAGTGGGAGAGAGAGAGAGAGAGAGTGAGAGTGGGAGAGAGAGAGAGAGAGAGAGAGAGAGAGTGAGAGTGGGAGAGAGAGAGAGAGAGAGAGAGAGAGAGAGAGTGGGAGAGAGAGAGAGAGAGAGAGAGAGTGGGAGAGAGAGAGAGAGAGAGAGAGAGAGAGAGAGAGAGTGGGAGAGAGAGAGAGAGAGAGAGAGAGAGAGAGAGAGAAAGTGAGAGTGGGAGAGAGAGAAAGTGAGAGTGGGAGAGAGAGAGTGGGAGAGAGAGAGAGAGAGAGAGTGGGAGAGAGAGAGAGAGACTTTGACTTTTGATGGTCATTTATTAAATCCAATTATTCATTCACTTTAGCAGCACATTACACAAGGGAAATTGAATAAATAAATAGATAAATAATTAAATAAATAAAGTAGTCCATTTATAAAGATAGATAGATAGATAGATAGATAGATAGATAGATAGATAGATAGATAGATAGATAGATAGATGGCACATCAAAGACCTAGTTAAAAAACTATTAAAATACACAGGAAGTTAAAATAAAAGTTCATCCAAACTCACGTGCAAACAGCAGTTCATCATTTACACCAGTACACACGGCTCCCCATCACACCACAGTTCATCATTTACACCAGTACACACGGCTCCCCATCACACCACAGTTCATCATTTACACCAGTACACACGGCTCCTCCATCACACCACAGTTCATCATTTACACCAGTACACACGGCTCCCCATCACACCACAGTTCATCATTTACACCAGTACACACGGCTCCCCATCACACCACAGTTCATCATTTACACCAGTACACACGGCTCCCCATCACACCACAGTTCATCATTTACACCAGTACACACGGCTCCCCATCACACCACAGTTCATCATTTACACCAGTACACACGGCTCCCCATCACACCACAGTTCATCATTTACACCAGTACACACGGCTCCCCATCACACCACATCAGCTGGAACTGTTCAAGGTCATTCATAATTTTATAAAAGTTGAAATCAACAAAGACCCTTGTTCTGACCAGTCTCTGAAAGATTACAGTAACATCATGTTGTGTGTTCTGGGTCACTTTGTTCTTTCTGCTGGTGTAGATGGCCAGTTTCGCCTGGCCCAGGATAAAATTGACCAGCTGACACTTGAACCTTTCTTTTCTGGTGTATTTAAAGCCAAGGATAAAAACCTGTGGGGTAAAAACCGTGTTAAAACACTCAAAGACACTCGCTAAAACACTAAAAAGTGGACGAAGTCTAAAACAGTTCATAAAAGCATGAAACACTGTCTCCCTCTGTAAACAAAAAGGACACTCATGTGTGACCTCTGGGTTTAAAATACAGATAAAAGCGTTTACAGAGACAATGCCATGCAGTATTGTCCACTGCAGGTCACCTGTTCTTTTAGTTAACGGTGGTTTGTACAACGTTCGCCACTCTGGCTTTACATCATCATTCAGCCCAAGGACACTGCGCCAGGGCGTGTCTACCCTCCCGTCTAGCCATCTCTTATTGTAAAATTTTACACACAGTTTATAGAGGCTCTTACCCGAGGCTGTGTTGAGGCCTATAGCTGTTCTTTCCCCATCTCCGAGGAGGGGACCTGAGACCTCTGACAGATTAGGTACAATAGTTAGGACTGGATTGGTCTCACCTTCCTCAGAGCTGACCACCCCAGCGCAGTAGTCCCTGAGCTGCATGCGCTCTTCAGATGTAAGTGCTGACCTCCACCTCTGTAAAAGCTGTGCAATCATACGTATAGACTTTACCCCTAGCTTTGTTGCTACATCGTCTGAGTGAGCAAAGTCCGGTCCTGACAGTTGCACCAACTGTCGTAGTGTCACAGTCCTTGTGGAGATCAGTGCTCTGGTTAAGGCTGGAGAGATCCTGCTGGTGACATCCAGCCGAGCGCCATGGATGAGAGGTTCATCGAGAAGCCAGCACAGTGACGAACAGTCTTCCTTCTGCAATCTGAACTGGTTAAAAACCTTAAAAATACCTCGATAAAAAGCAGGTAATCCAGTTAAGCTTAGTTGCTTTGTGTCCATTAAAAACAGTGACCTGTCCAGACCCCATCCTCCCACTGTGCGTAGTATTCCATTCGCAGCTGCTCTCCATGAGAGGTTCTCTGGGCCAGTGAGGAGCTTCTGTACATGACAAAGACGAAAGGCCACAGTCCTGCTGGATAAGTGGATAAGTCCTTGCCTGCTCTCTTCCTTGGGTAGGTATAGAATGCTTTGTGGTAACCAGTGCAGCTTGTCCCAGAAGAAGTCCACCATCATGGCCTGCAGGTCTGCTAGTAGTTTGGAAGGGGGGTCAATACAGGCCAGTCTGTGCCATAACATTGAAGCAACTAGATTATTTATAACCAAAGTTCTGCCCTTATATGACATCTTTGGAACAAGCCATTTCCATTTATTCAGACGTCCTTTTAGCTTTTCACTTATGCCTTCCCAGTTTTTCTTAACATAGCTGCTGTCTCCCAGGTACACTCCCAAATATTTAAAACCACCTGTTCTCCAGGTCAAATTATCCGGGAGACATGGTTCCCCACCTTTCCAATCCCCGACTAAAATGGCTTCACTTTTGTTCCAGTTTACTTTTGCAGAAGATATCACATTAAACTTAATTATGATGTCAGTTAAAATATCAATATCTCTTTGTTCAGTCACCATCACAACAACATCATCGACATAGGCAGAAACACAGTATGGGGTATTTCACCTTGGTATAGACAGACCAGAAATCTTGCTTCTTATCTGACATAGTAAAGGTTCTATGGCTAGGGCGTATAACATACCGGACAGAGAGCAGCCCTGCCTAATACTCCTATACACTTTAAAAGGCACAGATAAACCACCGTTAACTTTCATTACGCTCTCAATGTCGCTGTACAGCACCTGGATCATGGCCTTGAACCTGAAGTTGAACCCAAAATTCTCTAACGCCCTCCACAAATACTGGTGTTCAACCCGGTAGAAAGCCTTCCCCTGGTCTATGAAAATAAGACCAGTCTTCAGCCCCAATAGCCTACAGACATCCAAAATGTCACGAATTAAGTGTACATTGTCGTGGATAGACCTGCCAGGCACACAGTACGTCTGGTCAAAGTGGATGACTTGCTCCATCACCTTTCCTAGCCTTGTTGCTAATGCTTTTGAGAGCACCTTGCAGTCTGTGCAGAGTAAGGAGACAGGGCGCCAGTTCCTAAGGTCAGTCTGATCTCCCTTCTTTGGGAGTAGGGTCAGGACTGCTCTCTGACTACTCAGCGGCAGTCTGCCTTAAGCTTATGCTCACCTTCAACACTTCCAGCAAGTCCTGCCCTATCACTGACCAGAAAGCCTTAAAAACTCCACCGAAAGCCCATCGATTCCAGGTGACCGCCCATTTTGCATGCTGTTGATTGCAACCTCCAACTCATCGAGGGTCAGCTCCTGTCCAGTTCCCTAGCTGAATCATCGGTTATTTTAGGAAGATTCCTGACAAAATCTTCCTCCACCTCCTGCACAGCTGCGAGCTCACTCCTGTACAGCTTTGAGTAAAGCTGACTGTCTGCTGCAATTTCAGTAGGATCAGTTACAAGCTCCCCTGAATCTGTGCATAAAGCATGTATAAACCTTTTCTGTCCATTTTTTCTCAAGACTAAAGAAGAACTTGGAAGGAGCGTCCAT
The DNA here is from genome assembly GCF_019097595.1 of Hemibagrus wyckioides. Classification (NCBI taxonomy): domain Eukaryota; kingdom Metazoa; phylum Chordata; class Actinopteri; order Siluriformes; family Bagridae; genus Hemibagrus; species Hemibagrus wyckioides. Next base: position 16,345,273 of record NC_080736.1, on the reverse strand, counting down.
CTCTGTTACGCTTTTAAAGCGCGAGCGGACCAGCGCCCCCTGCACTGTTGTGTCCAACAACTCACCCAACGCATGTTTTTTCTTTTTGAGAGCCTCAATATGGCCTCGATTTCCTGTGGACTCCACCAAACCCTGGAGTTCCACTACCTCAGTCTCTAGAGCTCTAAGTGATCTGGTGATGTCCTTAGTCACATTGTGAGCGTACTGTTGACAAAACATTTGAATGTGCACTTTTGCCACATCCCACCAATCTTGCAGTGATGTAAAAGTCGGCTTCTGGAGCCTAAAAACATTCCAAAAGAAAATAAAACTCTCTCTAAAATTAATATAATCTAAAAGAGCAGCATTAAAATGCCAGTAGGCACTACGTGGCTTTACATTGCTCTTCTTAAAAGTGCACTGTACCATAAAATGATCTGAAAAACCCACAGGATAAATAACACAGGACCTAAAAATATTCAGCTGATGTTTGACAGTGTAAAAACGATCAAGCCTTGCTAGTGAGAGGAGGTTCTCTTTACAATGGGACCAGGTGTATTGTCTCTCTGTTTCATGGAAATTTCTCCAAACATCACTCAGGTCATGTGTTGTGATTAACTCACACAGGCGTTTGCGAGAGGCAGCATGAGGTTCTAAATGGTTCCTATCTAAAACATCTTCAGTGCAGTTAAAATCCCCACCAATGATTAAAACTTCACTCTGACTACAGGAACCA
>NC_080736.1:16334558-16339558 GCF_019097595.1 Hemibagrus wyckioides | reverse complement strand
GAGGGTCTATACAGGCTATTTTATGCCACAGAGACGATGCTACCAGATTGTTAATAATTAGCGTTCGCCCCCTGTAAGACATTTTAGGCACCAGCCACTTCCACTTTTCTAGGTGACCAGTTACTTTTTCAATGACCCCTTCCCAGTTTCTCTGTGCGAACGAGTCATTACCCAGGTACACGCCTAGATACTTAAAGCCTTCGCTTTCCAACTTAGGCCTCCGGGGAGTTTAGGTACCTCGCCTACCCACTGGCCGACTAAAACAGCCTCGCTCTTAGACCAGTTTACCTTTGCAGAGGAAACCGCTCCAAAGTCCTTGGACACCCTGTGTAACATGTCTATATCACTCTGACTGTCGACCATTATTACAACGTCATCTGCGTAGGCCGACAGGCGGATAGCGTTCGGGCAGTCAGGGATTAAGACACCTTTCAGCTTAGCTCTTAGCGTATTCAGAAAGGGTTCAATGGCCAGAGTGTAAAGCATCCCTGAGAGAGAGCAGCCCTGCCTTACCCCCCTACACACCTTAAACGGAGCACATAAGCCACCATTGAGTTTCAGTACACTTTCTATGTCACAGTATAGAATTTGTACTTTGGAAATAAAATCTGAGCTAAAACCAAAAGCATTAAGGGTTTTCCAAAGGTAGTTGTGTTCAACTCGATCGAAGGCTTTCTCTTGGTCTATGAAAATGAAACCCATATTCAGCCCAAAAAGTTTGGAGACACTGAAAATGTCTCGAACTAATGAGATGTTGTCAAATATGGACCTCCCGGGTATGCAGTAGGTCTGATCTGCGTTTAAAACCTCTTTCCAGAACACTTCCCAGTCTTGTAGCTAAAACTTTAGACAGCATCTTGTAATCACTACAAAGCAATGAAACAGGTCTCCAGTTCTTTATGTCTGTCAGGTCCCCTTTTTTGGTAAAAGAGTGAGGACTGCTCTCCTACAACTTAATGGTAGCAGTCCTCTTGTCAAGCTGTCGTTCAAAACCTCAAGTAAGTCATCCCTTAAAACATGCCAGAAAGACTTATAAAACTCTGACGGAAGCCCGTCTATGCCAGGCGCTCTGCCACACTCCATACTCATTAATGCTTTGTGCAGCTCTGCTGATGTTATATCTGCACTCAGCTCTGTATTGGAGTCATGTGACACTCGGGGCAGGTCTTCTAAAAAGCTCTGTTCTGTGGTGTGTTCTCTGTACTCACATTGATAGAGTTTTTCATAAAAACTAACCGCCCTTTTCCTAATGTCAGCTGTATCAGATAAAAGGTGTCCAGACTCAGAGCGCAGGCTGTGAATAAAAGCGTTTTTGTCCGTTCTTTTTTTCAAGGCTAAAAAACAACTTTGAGGGGGCGTCCATCTGGTTTATGCGTTCTGGAATCGTGACCTTATTAATGCACCTTGTGCTTTAAACTCAAGGAGGTCCGATAACTTTTTCTTTTTGACTGTGAGGGTCTGAATATGGTTCTGGTTCTCTGTGGACTGTGCTAACAACTGAAGTTCTGTTATCTCATCTTCTAGTTGTTTCATAGACCGAGCCAAATCCCTTGTGACATTATAAGTGTGCTGTTGACACAACTGTTTTATTTGAGCTTTCCCAAAATCCCACCAATGTTGCAGAGAAATAAAAGCACTTTTTTCTTTCCTAAAATTTCTCCAGAAAAAAGTAAAAATCTCTATAAAATGCTGGTCATTCAGTAAAACTGTGTTAAAATGCCAGTAAGAACTCTTCGGTTTAATACAATTTAAAACTGAAACACATAAAACCAAGCTGTGGTCTGAAAAACCAACTGGACTAATAACACAACTTTTTATGGTGTTCAAGTGGTGCTTTGGGACATAAAACCTGTCTAACCTTGCTAATGATACCTTTCCATCAGCAGCATGAGCCCAGGTGTACTGTTTTTGAGTTTTATGCATATTTCTCCAAACATCACTTAACTCGTGTTTTTCAACAGTGTGTAGGAGTCTTCTTCTTGAAGGCATGTGTGGCTCTATATGGTTGCGGTCACTGTTTTCTAAAGTACAGTTAAAATCACCACCAACAAATAAAAACTCCTCTGCATCACAAGTTTCTAAAACATTGCATAATTGATCTAAAAAAGCTATTCTTTCCACTGGGGAAGCCGGGGCATACACACAGATAAAAACCATAACATGGTTCTCTAAAAGAGCTCTGACTTTTAACAGTCTGCCAGCTACTATCTCTTCCACGCTGTAAGAGAGAGGTTTAAAAGTCTTTGAAAACAAAATGGCTACTCCTCCACTAACAGAGGTATTGTGGCTTAAAAACAAGGGGCCAGCCCACTCCTGTGTCCAATCTACTAGGTTTTTAGCGTCACTATGGGTTTCCTGTGCAAGTAATACGTCTATTCTTTTTTGTGTCACTAGTTCATACAGTTCTGCTCTCTTCCTGCAGTCTCTAGCACCGTTAGCATTCAGGGATGCGATGTGAATGTCCTGCATGAGCACACAGAAAAGAATAAGCACAGGAAAGGGCGTCTGCGGTCTGTGAGGACCGAGAGAACTATGACGTGTCGTCATCATCATTACTTATCAGGGTGTTGATTTTAGTGACGATCTTCTTTAACCTGTATAACTCTTTGTCCTCGAAACACCCTTCACCCATAAGACGCTTTATGGCAATGTGCAGTTTGTTCAGGTCTGGAAAGTATTTGTTGATCTGTACCATTTTCATGTTCTTTGTGATCTTAAGAAAGTGTTTAATTTCACTCGCGTTGTACTTTTTACCGACCCAGTGACCCTCAGTGGTGACACAGACAGTGAGGTCAGGAGAGGGCTCTTCACTGTCCAGCTCACTAATACTTTCTGCCTGCTTCTTTTCTGCTTTTTTCGCGGCTTTCACAGTTTTGTCATTGTCTCTTGTCTTTCTTTTTACGGGTGTTTTGAGAACGGTCAGCTCAGTTTCCATCATCGCTTCGTCTGCATTTTCCGGTAAGACAACAACATTATTCTCAGTAACACTGTCCTGACTAATCATCAGTCCAACATCAGTTTCAGTTTCTATTTCTATATGCGGCTCAGGTGAGGCCTGCTCAGCCTGAGCAGTGGGAACAGTGGTATCAGTGTTACTCACCCCATCACTGGGTACTGGGTCGGTCTCGGTGTTGTCACTCACGTTAGGCTCTGAGGTCTCTGGTTCTCCCGCCGTAGCGCTAACAGAACCCGCATGAGAGACGCCCGCTCCGTCCGTGACCGGAGAGTCCGCCTCGACCACTCCGTCATTCTGATCAGCTCGATCCAACCCGTCACTGCCCCGAACCGACACCTCGCTCACATCAGAGGGGACTGTACCGCTGTCTGCGCCCTGGGGACAATCACGCACTAGATGCCCAGTTTTTCCGCAGCCGAAACACCTCATGGACACGGTGGACACATAGATAACATAATCAAACCCGTCGATTTTGAATGTTAGCGTGCGCTCGAGTTCAGTGCTGTTATCATTGAGGATCATGTAGGTGAACCTCCTGAACGAGCGCACGTGTTTCACCAGGTCTGATTTGCTACCTATGTTCATCTTCCTTATCGGAGAGACGAGCTTGCCAAAAATGGAAAGCTGTCTCTCCAGTGTTTCATTAGAAATAAACGGGGGCACGTTGGACAGCGTGACTTTTTTTGCAGGTGTTGCGAGGGAGAACACATCAGTGAGTGAACCCCTGAGTATAATGCCCTTCTGGGCCAACAGCACTGCGTTCTCCACCGTGTTCATGAACATCACCACCGCGCTGTTCATCCTGGACGCCGCCAGAACGTTCCGATGCCCGACCACCTCCCCTGCGGCCAGGCAGCACTCCTCCACCCCCGCCCCGGCCACCACTCCTCCACCCCCGCCCCGGTCACCACTCCTCCACCCCCGCCCCGGTCACCACTCCTCCACCCCCGCCCCGGCAACCACTCCTCCACCCCCCCCCCGGTCCCCACTCCTCCACCCGCCCGGCCACCACTCCTCCACCCCGCCCGGCCACCACTCCTCCACCCCGCCCGGTCACCACTCCTCCACCCCGCCCGGCAACCACTCCTCCACCCCGCCCGGCAACCACTCCTCCACCCCCGCCCCGGCCACCACTCCTCCACCCCCGCCCCGGTCACCACTCCTCCACCCCCGCCCCGGTCACCACTCCTTTATTTTCACTTCATGTTGTTCAGGTGTTTTAGAAGACACACAGGAAGAGTTTGTTTATTTTCAATTTTTTATGACCTCAACTCTTTGTAACTCAAAAATAACTCAGACTTTCAACTCAACCGAGTAAACAGTTGGAAGTTTCTGCAGTGAAAGGCTCTGAAGGTCCATGAGAGGAACTCAGACGTCCTGAAACATTTTATGACTTGAATGTTTTTAATGATTTAGTTTGTTATGTTCTTTGTACTGTCACAGTTGGAAATATAAATAAAAATAATTAGAGGAAATGCAGCTGTTCCTGATGTTTTATTCTGAATTTCGTTTAAGTATTTCCAACTAATTAAAAAAATGTTCTTTTTTAAAAATTCCAGTTAGATTTTTTTTTTTTTTTTACTGGGAAAAAAAATCCCCCAGTCAGCCGTTTTCACTGATTTGGGCTCATTATTTCTAGTTAATAAAAGAAAAGTGCAGAGTAATGTGATTGGAGTTGTGAGTCAGAATCTTTTAAGACTTTTAATCTAAATAAAAATCTCAAAGGTGAAAAAGGTTTTGCTTTTTTCTCAGGAATGTAATTAACCAAGAGTTTTTCATTACAGCCACATGCAGTACAAATACCTGGATAATAAAATTCAGTCTCACACACACACACACACACACACAGATATCAGTGTATCAGACACACTCCTGAGCCTGCATGTGTTTATAATAAATGGATTTTCCACACTGAGGCTTCACACACTCTCTCCGACGCTGAACACAAACAGACGCTGGGTTTGTTCAGTGTTATTGATCCAGATGTGCATCGATACCCAGCAAACATGCCGTCTTCAGAGACGCCACCTTGTTACATATCACG
>NC_080736.1:16324558-16329558 GCF_019097595.1 Hemibagrus wyckioides | reverse complement strand
TGTGTGTGTGTGAGACTCGTTATTGATTTCTCCATCACATTTTGGTTTGTTTGATCTGACGGTTTATAATCATTCAGTTCATATCATAGTGCGTGACAGTGTGTGTAATTATGCCACCACCAACATTTTTGCAAAAATATTGGCACCCGTGTGTGCCACCGTGTGTGTTCAGATGTGTGGATCAGCGATGTGGTGAATTCATTCATTTCATTTTAATTCAATTTATTTGTATAGCACTTTTTACAGTGGACATTGTCTCAAAGCAGCTTTACAGAATTAAAAGGTCAGTCACCATGAAAATGTGCAAGGCTCATACAGTGAGGTCAGTTCACTCTTTATTACACTTCATTACAGTGTTTTACGGTGTGCTGTTTACTGTGTAACGACACTTTAATACTGTTTATTAACACTGTCCATGTTTAATAATGCGCTTTAATGGTGTTCTGTTAGTGCTGGGAAAAGTCTTAATATTCAGTGATATATTCAATTAGTGGAATAATGATCACACACAGTGATCACACTCCTTTCATCTTGTTTAGCAACCTGATTCACACATGTTCTATCAGCTCTGTGTGTGTGTGTGTGTGTGTGTGTGTGTGCGTCATCTTTGGCTGACACTCTTCCTTTGGAACTTTCAGAGTGGCAGAGAGGGTCGTACCCCTCTTTTTCTCCCTCTCTCTCACACACACACACACACATACACACACACACTTAGTATTGTTTAAGGACCCTAGATAGGAGAATGATGAAGAGAAGAAGAAAGATGCCATGTAGGAGAGAGGGAAAGAGAGAAAAGAGAGAGAGAAATAGAAACAGAGCAATAAAAAAAGACAGAAAGGGAGAGACAAATACCGAGTGAGAGAGAGAGAGTGATAGAGGGGAAGATCTCTGATATTCCTCATCACTTTGCGTTCAGGTGGTGAACGAGGAGCCACCTGTCCTCCCTCTCTGCCTCGTTAACTCTCCTCGTTAACCTGCCTCATTAGTGCAGATTTCTGCCATTACATCAAGCTTCTCATCAACAGTTTTACCCATAGTGCATTTGTGTCATTAACATGGGAACATTACAAAAAACGATTCTGTCCAAATGTCTGGAAAGTTTCCAGAAAATGGTTCAAACTTAAAAACATCAAAATCCTCTAAACGATCACAAGCAGCAGAGAACCAGGAGGATGGAGAACGGTGATGGAGGATGGACCTGTGTTCTGGAGAACGGTGATGGAGGATGGACCTGTGTTCTGGAGAACGGTGATGGAGGATGGACCTGTGTTCTGGAGAACGGTGATGGAGGATGGACCTGTGTTCTGGAGAATGGTGATGGAGGAGTTATGGCTAGCTAGATATCATGCTAGCTGAAACGGCTAGGCAAATATCTGTGGAACACATTCCCTGCTTTTCTCTTTCACTTCTTGTCTTATTTTTTCAAGATCAGATGTTAACGCAGTGTTTTGGTTAAATAAAGGAGCTAAAGGTTGCAGGTACGAGTCGCCGCCTCAGTCAGTGCCAGCTTGTTGGTGAGTCGCTGAATGACGTTTCCTACATGTTAGTGAACGAATCCCACCGTGCTCCTGTCCTCAGAGGAGAATCATATCAGATCATACAGTTATTAATCACATTAACATTAGGAGTGCTCCGACTGATCGGTCTCTGATCATAATCTGCCGATAATTGCTTTGGGAAGTTTGGATCGACGGTCCCTATAATTTTTTTTGCGCGCTGCTAAAATGGCTTCACCGGTCTGGCAATTCTACGTAGTGTGTGAAAAAGACAATACATTAGCAATCTGCAACCTGAGTAACAACCAAATTCCACGAGGCAGGAAGCACCCAGAGCATTTTAACACCACAAACCTCATCAGACATTTGAAGGTTAGTCACATAAAGGAATATGAGCAGTTTATTAGTTGGCTAGCGCTAAGACATAGCAAGAGAGTTCAGCAACTCAAGCGCCACTCACTCAGCTGTCAGTGACAGAGACGTTTCAAAGACAGCAACCCTACTGCAAGGAGAGTGAGAAGCATAAAGAAATATCAGACAAAATAATGGAATTCATATTCCTCGATCATCAGCTGCTCTCTGTTGTGGAAGACGAAGGGTTCCGGCGACTCGTGTCCTACTTGGACTCACGTTACACAGGGCAAAAATATTTCACAGATATTTGCCTGCCGCAGTTGTTTACACATTTCAACAGCCTTTAATAACATCAGTTAATTTCTAGTTAGACTCTGTTTGTTCTGTCTGTTATTTTATTGATTTTTATATAATCTACAGGAAAGTTTGTCCAGCTCTAAGCTGTTCCCAGTTACTGACCAATCAGAGGCCAGTTATGTTTTATGTTGACATGTTGAACATGTTGCTTGACAATAAATACAGTTATCAATTCATGATATTCCTCTTCTCGTAATTTCAGTACTTAATTTACATTGTTGTTAAATATATTGTAATAAATAATGCTACATGATAAGGCTCCAAATAGACCCTGGAATCGGAATCGGACGATACAACGGAGAAAATCCTGATCGGAGCAGCCCTAATTAACATGCTGCATTTACGGATCAAATCTTCACAAATCAACACAACTCTCTGTTACAGTAGCGTCCTTATACCAGGGCTTTCATTTATAAACCAAATCTGGTCTGATTTCTTTAAACATGTGGTGCATCACAGCAGCTGAGACCTAACTAAAGTGTCTTATGTTCTTGATAAACATTAGGTGAGGTGATGAAGTTCATTATTTCATAATTCTGACATTGTTTGTTTGCCAAGATGAGACGAATTAACTGGGACTCATCTTAACCCTCAGTACAGAGCTCTGAAGGAGAATTTAGAGGAACTGCTATGTCACAGCTGAAAGAGATAATAAAATATAGAATATAGTCCCTCTTCACTTTCATGTCTATATCGAAAAGACTGAACTGTGGAAACTTTTTTAGTTTTTATTTTTTTAATGCAGCGTGAGGTTCATGACATGTTCTCTCTTGTTTTGATCAGGTTTTTTCCCCCTCTCTTTACATTCCAGTTCTCCGTATTTCCGACACTTGCATCATCGTGTTCTACTCAGTGGCTGGATGATGAAGTCCGTGAAGTCCGACTCGGGAGTGAGCAGAAGTTCTGTGACCCGAGAGTCAGACTCGAAGGAGCTCACACTCTGTCAGGTGAAGAGTACACTTACACACTCCTCTACACACAGGACTGTGACCTAAAGACTCTCAGATACACTGACACGTCTACAGAAGTACAAACACACAGGAAATTAACGGTTTAATGTAATAAACAGTGTTTTCCCTTAATAGTGCCACTAATATCCGAAAATAAAGAATAATGAAGAATAACTTCAAAACAATTTCTCAGATATTTTCCAAACTTTCAACATAACAATTAATTTATTCTAAAAGAAAAAGAGAGAGAGTGTGTGTGTGTGTGCGTGTGTGTGTGTGTGTGTGTGTGTGTGAGAGAGAGAGAGAGAGAGAGAGAGAGTGTCTGTGAGTGTGTGAGAGAGAGAGAGAGAGAGAGAGAGAGAGAGAGAGAGTGTCTGTGAGTGTGTATGTGTGTGTGTGTATGTGTGTGAGAGAGAGAGAGAGAGAGAGAGAGTGTGTGTGTGCGTGTGTGTGTGTGTGTGTGTGTATGTGTGAGAGAGAGAGAGAGAGAGAGAGAGAGAGACACTCACACTCTCTCTCTCTCTCTCTCTCTCTCACACATACACACACACACACACACACACAAAGTTGAATTAATTTCCAGACTGTTGTATTTATTTGGACGAATAATTAGAAAGCAGAGCTGCAGGTAATTTTCTCGAAATAATAAATGCTTGTTTTGGTCTTTTGCTCCATAATTACTTAGGAAACTCATGTGATGATATAGGGCACACACACACACACACACACACACATACACACACACACACACACATACACACACACTCACACTTATTTTTCTTCAGCAGTCTGTGTAACAGCTGCTGTGTTGATGAGCGACATCGATTAAAGATACAAATAACATAGCTGTAATTAAAAAGTCATTGTGTTTATGGAGACGCTGCATCACCGTGTACATGGATCTGGACTCAGATTAACATGTGTGTGTGTGTGTGTGTAATCTAGTCAACACACACACACACACAGACTGACACTGGAGACTCATTCACGACATCACACACACACACACACACACACACTGACACTGGAGACTCATTCACGACATCACACACACACACACACACTGACACTGGAGACTCCTTCATGACATCACACACACACACACACACACACACTGACACTGGAGACTCCTTCATGACATCACACACACACACACACTGACACTGGAGACTCCTTCATGACATCACACACACACACACACACACACTGACACTGGAGACTCCCTCATGACATCACACACACACACACACACACAGTGACACTGGAGACTCATTCATGACATCACACACACACACACACACACACACTGACACTGGAGACTCCTTCATGACATCACACACACACACACACACACACACTGACACTGGAGACTCCTTCATGACATCACACACACACACACACTGACACTGGAGACTCCTTCATGACATCACACACACACACACACACACACTGACACTGGAGACTCCTTCATGACATCACACACACACACACACACACACACTGACACTGGAGACTCCTTCATGACATCACACACACACACACACTGACACTGGAGACTCATTCACGACATCACACACACACACACACACACACACTGACACTGGAGACTCATTCACGACATCACACACACACACACACACTCACACTGACACTGGAGACTCATTCACGACATCACACACACACACACACACACACACTGACACTGGAGACTCATTCACGACATCACACACACACACACACACTCACACTGACACTGGAGACTCATTCACGACATCACACACACACACACACACACACACACACACTGACACTGGAGACTCATTCATGACATCACACACACACA
>NC_080736.1:16304558-16309558 GCF_019097595.1 Hemibagrus wyckioides | reverse complement strand
CACACACACACTGACACTGGAGACTCATTCACGACATCACACACACACACACACACACTGACACTGGAGACTCATTCATGACATCACACACACACACACACACACACTGACACTGGACACTCCTTCATGACATCACACACACACACACACACACTGACACTGGAGACTCATTCACGACATCACACACACACACACACACACACACACACACACACACACTGACACTGGAGACTCCTTCATGACATCACACACACACACACACACACTGACACTGGAGACTCATTCACGACATCACACACACACACACACACACACACACACAGACACTGACACTGACACTGACACTGGAGACTCATTCATGACATCACACACACACACACACACTGACACTGGAGACTCATTCACGACATCACACACACACACACACACACACACACACTGACACTGGAGACTCATTCACGACATCACACACACACACACACACACACACACACACACTGACACTGACACTGGAGACTCATTCATGACATCACACAGACACACACACACTGACACTGGAGACTCCTTCATGACATCACACACACACACACACACACACACACACACACTGACACTGGAGACTCCTTCATGACATCACACACACACACACACACTGACACTGGAGACTCCTTCATGACATCACACACACACACACACACACACACTGACACTGGAGACTCATTCATGACATCACACACACACACACACACACACACACACTGACACTGGAGACTCCTTCATGACATCACACACACACACACACACACACACACACTGACACTGGAGACTCATTCACGACATCACACACACACACACACACACACACACACTGACACTGGAGACTCATTCATGACATCACACACACACACACACACTGACACTGGAGACTCATTCACGACATCACACACACACACACACACACACACACAGACACTGGAGACTCATTCATGACATCACACACACACACACACACACACACACACACACTGACACTGGAGACTCATTCATGACATCACACACACACACACACACACACAGACACTGGAGACTCATTCACGACATCACACACACACACACACACACACACACACTGACACTGGAGACTCCTTCACGACATCACACACACACACACACACACACACACACACTGACACTGGAGACTCCTTCATGACATCACACACACACACACACACACTGACACTGGAGACTCCTTCATGACATCACACACACACACACACACTGACACTGGCGACTCCTTCATGACATCACACACACACACACACACACACACACACACTGACACTGGAGACTCATTCATGACATCACACACACACACACACACTGACACTGGAGACTCCTTCATGACATCACACACTCACACACACACACACACACTAACACTGGAGACTCATTCACGACATCACACACACACACACACACACACACACACACTGACACTGGAGACTCATTCATGACATCACACACACACACACACACACACACACTGACACTGGAGACTCATTCACGACATCACACACACACACACACACACACTGACACTGGAGACTCATTCATGACATCACACACACACACACACTGACACTGGAGACTCATTGACGACATCACACACACACACACACTGACACTGGAGACTCATTCATGACATCACACACACACACACACACTGACACTGGAGACTCATTCATGACATCACACACACACACACACTGACACTGGAGACTCATTCACGAAATCACACACACACACACACACACACACACACACACACACTGACACTGGAGACTCATTCATGACATCACACACACACACACACACACACACACACTGACACTGGAGACTCATTGACGACATCACACACACACACACACACACACACTGACACTGGAGACTCCTTCATGACATCACACACACACACACACACACTGACACTGGAGACTCATTCATGACATCACACACACACACACACACACACACACTGACACTGGAGACTCATTCATGACATCACACACACACACACACACACACACACACTGACACTGGAGACTCCTTCATGACATCACACACACACACACACACACTGACACTGGAGACTCATTCACGACATCACACACACACACACACACACACACACACACTGACACTGGAGACTCCTTCATGACATCACACACACACACACACACACACTGACACTGGAGACTCATTCACGACATCACACACACACACACACACACACACACAGACACTGACACTGACACTGGAGACTCATTCATGACATCACACACACACACACACACACTGACACTGGAGACTCATTCACGACATCACACACACACACACACACACTGACACTGGAGACTCATTCATGACATCACACACACACACACACACTGACACTGGACACTCCTTCATGACATCACACACACACACACACACACTGACACTGGAGACTCATTCACGACATCACACACACACACACACACACACACACACACTGACACTGGAGACTCCTTCATGACATCACACACACACACACACACACACTGACACTGGAGACTCATTCACGACATCACACACACACACACACAGACACTGACACTGACACTGGAGACTCATTCATGACATCACACACACACACACACACTGACACTGGAGACTCATTCACGACATCACACACACACACACACACACACACACACTGACACTGGAGACTCATTCACGACATCACACACACACACACACACACTGACACTGGAGACTCATTCACGACATCACACACACACACACACACACACACACACACACTGACACTGACACTGGAGACTCATTCATGACATCACACAGACACACACACACTGACACTGGAGACTCCTTCATGACATCACACACACACACACACACACACACACACTGACACTGGAGACTCCTTCATGACATCACACACACACACACACACACACACACACACACTGACACTGACACTGGAGACTCCTTCATGACATCACACACACACACACACACACTGACACTGACACTGGAGACTCCTTCATGACATCACACACACACACACACACACACTGACACTGGAGACTCATTCATGACATCACACACACACACACACACACACACACACTGACACTGGAGACTCATTCATGACATCACACACACACACACACACACACACACTGACACTGGAGACTCATTCACGACATCACACACACACACACACACACACACACACACTGACACTGGAGACTCATTCACGACATCACACACACACACACACACACACACACACACTGACACTGGAGACTCATTCATGACATCACACACACACACACACTGACACTGGAGACTCATTCACGAAATCACACACACACACACACACACTGACACTGGAGACTCATTCATGACATCACACACACACACACACATACACACACTGACACTGGAGACTCATTCACGACATCACACACACACACACACACACTGACACTGGAGACTCCTTCATGACATCACACACACACACACACACACACACACTGACACTGGAGACTCATTCATGACATCACACACACACACACACACTGACACTGGAGACTCATTCACGACATCACACACACACACACACACACACACACACACACACACACTGACACTGGAGACTCCTTCATGACATCACACACACACACACACACACACACACACTGACACTGGAGACTCCTTCATGACATCACACACACACACACACACACTGACACTGGAGACTCATTCACGACATCACACACACACACACACACACACACACAGACACTGGAGACTCCTTCATGACATCACACACACACACACACACACTGACACTGGAGACTCATTCACGACATCACACACACACACACACACACACACACTGACACTGGAGACTCATTCACGACATCACACACACACACACACACACACACACACACTGACACTGGAGACTCATTCATGACATCACACACACACACACACACACAGACACTGGAGACTCATTCACGACATCACACACACACACACACACACACACTGACACTGGAGACTCCTTCACGACATCACACACACACACACACACACACACACACACACACACTGACACTGGAGACTCCTTCATGACATCACACACACACACACACACACACACACACTGACACTGGAGACTCATTCATGACATCACACACACACACACACACTGACACTGGAGACTCATTCATGACATCACACACACACACACACACTGACACTGGAGACTCCTTCACGACATCACACACACACACACACACACACACACACACACTGACACTGGAGACTCCTTCATGACATCACACACACACACACACACACACACACACTGACACTGGAGACTCCTTCATGACATCACACACACACACACACACTGACACTGGCGACTCCTTCATGACATCACACACACACACACACACACACACACTGACACTGGAGACTCATTCATGACATCACACACACACACACACACACACACACACACACTAACACTGGAGACTCATTCACGACATCACACACACACACACACACACACTGACACTGGAGACTCCTTCATGACATCACACACACACACACACTGACACTGGAGACTCATTCATGACATCACACACACACACACACACACACACTGACACTGGAGACTCATTCATGACATCACACACACACACACACTGACACTGGAGACTCATTCACGAAATCACACACACACACACACACACTGACACTGGAGACTCATTCATGACATCACACACACACACACACATACACACACTGACACTGGAGACTCATTCACGACATCACACACACACACACACACACACACACACACTGACACTGGAGACTCATTCATGACATCACACACACACACACACACACACACACACTGA
>NC_080736.1:16237058-16302058 GCF_019097595.1 Hemibagrus wyckioides | reverse complement strand
GAGATATAAGGAGAGACAAAAGAAAAGAGGGTGAAAGAGAGAGGAAGAGGCAAGAAGGGACATACAACAAAAGAGAGAGAGAGAAACACACACGGCAAGAGAGATACAGAGTGAGAAACAAAAGAAAAAAGGATGAAAGGTAGAAAGAGATGAGAGAGAGAAAGACAAAGGCAAAAGAGGGAGAAAGGGACAGACAACAAAAGAGAGAGAGAAAGACAAAGAGAGAAACACATAGAGCAAGAGAGATATAAGGAGAGACAAAAGAAAAGATGCCCTGATCCATCTGGACAGCAGGAGGGGGAATTATGTCAAAATGCTGTTTGTCGACTACAGTTCAGCGTTTAACACCGTAATTCCCTCCATACTCACCACTAAGCTGGAGATCCTGGGCCTCAGCCCATCCCTGTGTCGCTGGATCTCCAACTTCCTGCGAGACAGACCTTAGGCAGTACGGGTGGGCAACCCTGTCTCACCCTCACTCACCCTCAGCACTGGAGCCCCCCAGGGTTGTGTTCTGAGCCCCCTGCTGTACTCTCTGTACACCTTTGACTGTGTGGCCACTTCCAGCTCCACCAACATCGTGAAGTTTGCGGACAATACTGTGGTGGTGGGCCTGATCTCCAATAACGACGAGACGGCCTATCTAGAGGAGGTTAAAAACCTGGAGACATGGTGCCAGGTCAACAATCTCCTCCTGAACATCAGCAAGACTAAGGAGCTGATAGTGGACTTTAGCACAAAGCAGGAGAGGAATTACCGGCCCCTCACTATCAACAGGACCCCAGTGGAGAGAGTAGACAGTTTCCGGTACCTAGGTGTTTATATCACGCAGGACCTGACATGGTCCTGTCATGTTAACACCCCGGTGAAGAAGGCCCGGCAGCGTCTTTATCATCTCAGACGCCTGAAGGACTTTAAACTGCCCTCAAAGGTGCTAAAGACATTCTACACCTGCACCATTGAGAGCATCCTGATGGGAAGTATCACTGCCTGGTTTGGGAACAGCACCAAACAGGACAGGCAAGCTCTCCAGAGGGTGGTGGGATCATCCGAGCGTACCATCCGCACCAAGCTTCCTGACCTGGACACCATATACAGCAAGCGCTGCTGGACCAAAGCCAGGAAGATTATGAAGGACCTCAGCCATCCCAACAATGGACTCTTCTCTCTGTTGAGGTCAGGGAAACGTTTCCGTTCCTTGAAGGCGAACACAGAGAGAATGAGGAGGAGCTTCTTCCCGCAGGCCATTTGGGCCCTCAACCAGAACACCTAGAATCTGGACTTTCTGGACTTACCCCCCACACGACATGACATTCTACCTCAGCTGATTGTTGCACATGCAATAATGGCACTACTTTGTACTCTGCACTACTCTGTACACACAATAACACTCACTGTACATCTTCTCTGTACATCTTTGTGTGCACACTGCACTGACACTTTACTCCCTGATCAGTTGGACATTTATACTTGCCTATAGACATCTACATATATATTTATATATTTATCTCACATATGCACACTGTACATACTGTATACTTTTGCGACACCATTTCAAAGTTAACCATTGTATTGTATTATATTAGTGTATTACATTCTTGTTTTATATTTGTTTTTTATATTTAGTTTTTATAAAGCAGTTTTATATTTGTATACATATATATTATACTACTATTTTTTTGTTAATATTTTTATTATATTATTTTTATTTTATTTTATTTTTCATATTTATATTTACTGCTATTGATACTACAGATATATATTTATATTATATATATAAAAGAGGATTGAAAAGAGGATGAAAGATGGAGAGAGAGAGAGAGAGAGAGAGAGAGAGAGAGAAAAGAGGGTAAATTATAGAGACAGACGTGAGAGAGAGAAGGAGAGAAACAGAAAGTAAGTTCATATCTACTTGTATGGATGTGTGTGTGTGTGTGTTAGCAAGTAACTGACACTGGATTAGTGTGTTCAGGACTGATAAGTAAATGGGTGTGTGTGTGTGTGTGTGTGTGAGAGAGAGAGAGAGAGAGAGAGAGAGAGAGAATGACGAAAAATAGTCAAACAATGAAATCCACAAATCAGGGGTTAGTATTCTCTGCATCTCTCAGCCAATAGGATTGCAGAGTGATATCAGAAAGCAGCAGTCGCTCTCCACCAGCATTCTCTTGCAGCTTTCACACAGGCGTCAGTGTGTGGAGCGAGCTTAGATCATGTCGTCCATCATACCAACCAGCCGTGAGTCAAGTCCTTTACTTTCATTTACAGCTCATCATTACATCATGCTAACCACATGCTAATAATCCGGTTATGATGTATATCACAATATATATATATATTGCTTCTCGTTAGCGTCATCGTGGACGTTTCAGATTAGCGGCAGTCCAAAGCTATATTCTAACACACAGAGAGTTAGAAAAAAAATTGCATTAAGTGTTATTTTACACCAAACCTCTGAAACAGGTTTCAGCTGAGAGTATGAAGAGAGGCTGGTGAGGGAACGACCGTTTATAGCTTCTATAATGTACGCGACCTCAGGAACTCATCTCAGTATACGCACCCTGTGTCAGTCCTGACCCTAATGAATACATTTGGTGAAAATCTGAAAGCAGTAAGGGATTAAAAAATACTACTGGGGGTTGAAAATTCTAATTTCTTAGTTTTGTACCACATTTATGCCATGGAGGTCAAAATTAACACGGGGTGCACTTACTTTTGTGCTATCCCACTCCAAAGCTGAGAGCTGTACACTTTAAGGTGTCTGATATATGCATTACTATTGAATCTCAGGTTTATAAGCGTGTGAGAGAATGTCTCTTTATGAACAAACTGCTGTTTATTACTTACTTTCTGATTGGTTAAGGAGGTGGGGTTATCGCTCATAGCAATAATAACAACTTGTTCATGTCAGCAGCATCTATGGTACTCCCTCTTATTTTGGCGCTCAAGGCAGTGTAGCATCTTAGCCGCCAAATCTCTGTGCTAAGTCATTTGTGTTCTGCTACAGTAATGATTTAGTGTGAATTAGCATTCAGGCTAATTTGATTCCTCCCACCTGAGAATGAAGTTTCCTCTCATGGCAGGCGTGAGGATGTGCAGGTAAAATCAGTTACCGAGAAGTTGATTACCTGAGAGACAGACGGAGGGGGCGGGGGATTATTAAGACTATGGAGGTGAGTCAGGGGCTGACCCAGTTGCCATAGCAACTGCATTCCTGGGGTGATGAGAGGAGAGACCACTTGTGTTCATTGTGGAACAGGTGGGCTGTGAAGGAGTGAAAGGTACCAGGAACCAGCATTAACTTCTTCAGCAGTTTGAACAGAAGCTCGTCTGTTAAATCGGATCACACGGTCCAGCCTTCTCTCCCCACGTGCATCAATGAGCCTTGACCGCCCATGACCCTGTCCCCAGTTCACCACTGTTCCTTCCTTGGACCACTTTTGATAGATACTGACCACTGCAGACCGGGAACACCCCACAAGAGCTGCAGTTTTGGAGATGGTCAAACTCGCTCAAATCCTTACTCTTGTCCATTTTTCCTGCTTCTAACATCAACTTTGAGGACAAAATGTTCACCTGCTGACCAATATATCCCACCCACTAACAGGTGCCATGATGAGGAGATACTCAGTCTTATTCACGTCACCGGTCAGTGGTCATAATGTTATAGCTGATCGGTGTAAGTTCTCAAAATAGATCTGCACAAAGATGAAGGCGTGATCAATGTAAAGTAAGGTTGAATAAATACTTTTCTGAGCTGTGTTCAATAACATCAAATCCCCCAAACTGTTATTGTCCAATAAAATAAAACTAAATTATTTAAAAAAAAACATCCAAGTTTTTTCGTATGCTAATGAGACAGGAAAGTCATGTGACACTTCCACAGCGTAATTTGCTACAGCATTAATTCAAATGTTAGTTTGAGATAGATTTGCTATGTGTGAGTGCATATTTCTGTTTCCATGACAACCACAACTAAATATATGACCATTAGATAGAAAGAAAAGCTGTACACTGCATGTGTGTGTGTGTGTGAGAGAGAGAGAGAGAGAGAGAGAGAGAGAGAGAACGTTTTAAGAAATAGAGAATGCAAGTGTGTGTGTGTGTGTGTGTGTGTCTTAGATT
Source organism: Hemibagrus wyckioides (assembly GCF_019097595.1). Taxonomy (NCBI): domain Eukaryota; kingdom Metazoa; phylum Chordata; class Actinopteri; order Siluriformes; family Bagridae; genus Hemibagrus; species Hemibagrus wyckioides. The sequence continues at coordinate 16,297,936 of NC_080736.1, read as the reverse complement.
GTGTGGGAGTGCCACACACTCTCCATCTGCAACTGACCCAAACACTGATAACACCCACCCACTCACACACACTTAAACTTTTTAGGAGTGTTTAAGTAAGGAGTAAAACACTCCTCTCTTTTCCCCTCTATCTCTAGCTCTATCTATCGATCGATCTGTCTGTTGGTCTGTCTGTCCCCCCCACCCCCCCAACCCCCCCACCACCATCCCCAGTTCAGATCAATGATGAATGACCCTGTGAAACACACTGCACCAAAAACAAGGGATAAACACTGAAGTGTGAAGTGTGCACTTCTCGCTGGTGTCGAACAGATGCTGGCAGAGAGTGAGGTGCTGACTCAGCATTTTTACCCCAGCTTACTCTGACCAACCCTTTTGGGACAATACAGCATCAGGCACTGTGTGCACTTTGTTATTAAATGAAGTGTTAATGGCAGGAACAAGCTGTTTGTGTGTGTGTGTGTGTGTGTGTGTGGCTTTTTCATGGCTGAAACAATGATCAAAACTGTGGTTGCCATGATAACCATAATTTTTTTTCTTTAATGTTCATTAATTAAGAGTCTCATGTCCTTTTGTGACTTATGTGAGATACTTTGATAGCAGTTAGCTACCATGCTAAGTACCTTCCTGAGGAATTCATGAATGACTGCATTTGGCTTGCTCACAGACCAATCACAGAGCCATGTAGGAGCTAGCAAGAGACATTTATGGCATTTGGCAGATAGCCTTATACTCATTTTCTTTTATACAACTGAGCCATAGAGGGTTACGGGCCTTGCTCAGGAATTCAAACTCACAATCTTCAAATCAGTGATCACGGTCATACCCCCTCTTAACACACACTATGTTGTGAACAAGTACGTGTGATGTGTGATCTGTGTCTTCATTCCAGCAGATTTTTCTGATTTTACTACAGGAGCACTGGACAGTCTGATTGAGTGAATAGAGCACTACACTACACTACATTACATTACACTACACTGTTGGGTGATGGTGCTGGCGGGTGATGCAGCATCAGGCACTGTCTTGATAATTTAAGGGCATAATTCATCATTACTCTTATTAATACTCATGATTACACTCAGGAACACAGTAACACAAGGGGTATTGTTTTTTTTACCTAAACACGTGTTTGTGCGTGTGTGTGTGTGTGTGTTTGTCTGTGTTGTGTATTGTGGTCTGGACTATAATGCAGTCTGTGTCCTCACTGGTGTTTATTCTGTCTACAGCATCACCAGTAAACCATTCACTCGGACTTTCAACTGTCACTTCAGGAACACATGTGACTGATAGGAGTGAGTACATGGAGCATACACTACACTACACTATAGTACACTACACTACACTACACTACACTACACTACACTACACTACACTATAGTACACTATAGTACACTACACTACACTACATTAGACTACACTACTCTACACTACACTACACTACAGTACACTACACTACACTACATTACACTACATTACACTATAATACACTATAGTACACTACAGTACACTACACTATACTACACTATAATACACTATAGTACACTACACTACACTATAATACACTACACTACACTACACTACACTATAATACACTACACTACACTACACTATAGTACACTACACTACACTATAATACACTACACTACATTACACTACACTACACTATAGTACACTACACTACACTATAATACACTACACTACACTACACTACACTATAATACACTACACTACACTACACTATACTACACTATAATACACTACACTACACTATAATACACTACACTACACTACACTATACTACACTATAGTACACTACAATACACTATAGTACACTACAATACACTACACTATACTACACTATAATACACTAAACTACACTACAGTACACTACACTGCATTACACTACACTACACTACACTATAGTACACTACACTACACTATAATACACTACACTACACTACACTACACTATACTATAGTACACTACACTACACTACACTACACTATACTACACTACATTACACTACACTATAGTACACTACAATACACTATAATACACTACACTACACTACACTATACTACACTATAGTACACTACACTACACTACACTACACTATACTACACTACATTACACTACACTATAGTACACTACAGTACACTACACTACACTATAGTACACTACAAAACACTACACTATACTACACTACACTATAGTACACTACACTACACTATAATACACTACACTATAGTACACTACAAAACACTACACTACACTATAGTACACTACACTACACTATAATACACTACACTATAGTACACTACAAAACACTACACTATAGTACACTACACTACACTATAATACACTACACTACACTACACTATAGTACACTACACTACACTATAATACACTACACTACACTACTCTACACTACACTACACTACACTATAGTACACTACACTACACTATAATACACTACACTACACTACTCTAAACTACACTATACTACACTATAGTACACTATACTACACTATAATACACTGCACTACACTACAGTACACTACACTACTCTACACTACACTATACTACACTATAGTACACTATACTACACTATAATACACTACACTACACTACACTATAGTACACTACACTACACTATAATACACTACACTACACTACTCTACACTACACTGTACTACACTATAGTACACTACACTACACTATAATACACTACTCTACACTACACTATACTACACTATAGTACACTACAGTACACTACACTATACTACACTATAGTACACTACACTACACTACTCTACACTACACTATACTACACTATAATACACTACACTACACTACACTACACTACACTATACTACACTATAGTACACTACAGTACACTACACTATACTACACTATAGTACACTACACTACACTACACTACACTACACTATACTACACTATAATACACTACACTACACTATAGTACACTACACTACACTATAATACACTACACTACACTACACTATAGTACACTACACTACACTATAATACACTACACTACATTACACTACACTACACTATAGTACACTACACTACACTACACTACACTATAGTACACTACACTACACTATAATACACTACACTACACTACACTACACTATAATACACTACACTACACTACACTATACTACACTATAATACACTACACTACACTATAATACACTACACTACACTACACTATACTACACTATAGTACAATACAATACACTATAGTACACTACACTACACTATAATACACTATAGTACACTACAATACACTACACTATACTACACTATAATACACTAAACTACACTACAGTACACTACACTACACTATAATACACTACACTACACTACACTATAGTACACTACACTACACTACACTACACTATACTACACTACATTACACTACACTATAGTACACTACAATACACTATAATACACTACACTACACTACACTATACTACACTATAGTACACTACACTACACTACACTACACTACACTACACTATACTACACTACATTACACTACACTATAGTACACTACAGTACACTACACTACACTATAGTACACTACAAAACACTACACTATACTACACTACACTATAGTACACTACACTACACTATAATACACTACACTATAGTACACTACAAAACACTACACTACACTATAGTACACTACACTACACTATAATACACTACACTATAGTACACTACAAAACACTACACTATAGTACACTACACTACACTATAATACACTACACTACACTACACTATAGTACACTACACTACACTATAATACACTACACTACACTACTCTACACTACACTACACTACACTATAGTACACTACACTACACTATAATACACTACACTACACTACTCTACACTACACTATACTACACTATAGTACACTATAATACACTACACTACACTATAATACACTACACTACACTACACTATACTACACTATAGTACACTATAATACACTATAGTACACTACAATACACTACACTATACTACACTATAATACACTAAACTACACTACAGTACACTACACTGCATTACACTACACTACACTACACTATAGTACACTACACTACACTATAATACACTACACTACACTACACTATAGTACACTACACTACACTACACTACACTATACTACACTACATTACACTACACTATAGTACACTACAATACACTATAATACACTACACTACACTACACTATACTACACTATAGTACACTACACTACACTACACTACACTACACTACACTATACTACACTACATTACACTACACTATAGTACACTACAGTACACTACACTACACTATAGTACACTACAAAACACTACACTATACTACACTACACTATAGTACACTACACTACACTATAATACACTACACTATAGTACACTACAAAACACTACACTACACTATAGTACACTACACTACACTATAATACACTACACTATAGTACACTACAAAACACTACACTATAGTACACTACACTACACTATAATACACTACACTACACTACACTATAGTACACTACACTACACTATAATACACTACACTACACTACTCTACACTACACTACACTACACTATAGTACACTACACTACACTATAATACACTACACTACACTACTCTACACTACACTATACTACACTATAGTACACTATACTACACTATAATACACTGCACTACACTACAGTACACTACACTACTCTACACTACACTATACTACACTATAGTACACTATACTACACTATAATACACTACACTACACTACACTATAGTACACTACACTACACTATAATACACTACACTACACTACTCTACACTACACTGTACTACACTATAGTACACTACACTACACTATAATACACTACTCTACACTACACTATACTACACTATAGTACACTACAGTACACTACACTATACTACACTATAGTACACTACACTACACTACTCTACACTACACTATACTACACTATAATACACTACACTACACTACACTACACTACACTATACTACACTATAGTACACTACAGTACACTACACTATACTACACTATAGTACACTACACTACTCTACACTACACTATACTACACTATAATACACTACACTACACTACACTATAGTACACTACACTACACTATAATACACTACACTACACTACACAATACTACACTACAGTACACTACACTATACTACACTATAGTACACTAGAATACACTATAGTACACTTCAATACACTATAGTACACTTCAATACACTATAGTACACTACACTACACTATAGTACACTTCAATACACTATAGTAAACTTCAATACACACAAGTACACTACACAACACTATAGTACACTAGAATACACTATAGTACACTACACTACACTACAATATAGTGCACTACACTTCACTATAATTCACTACACTACACTACACTATACTACACTATAGTACACTACACTACACTACTCTACACAACAATACACTACACTACACTATAGTACACTACACTACACTACTCTACACAACAATACACTACACTACACTACATTACACTACACTACACTACACTACACTACACTACACTACATTACATTACACTACACTACACTACACTACACTACACTACACTACTCTACACTACACTACACTACACTACACTACACTACACTACATTACACTACACTACACTACATTACACTACATTACACTACACTACACTACACTACACTACATTACAAAACACTACACTACACTATAGTACACTACACTACTCTACACTACACTACACTACACTACATTACACTACACTACATTACACTACATTACACTATACTACACTACACTACACTACATTACACTACATTACACTACACTACACTACACTACACTACATTACACTACATTACACTACACTACACTACACTACACTACACTACACAACACTACACTACACTACACTATAGTACACATCAATACACTATAGTACACTACACTACACTACATTTCACTGCACTACACTATAGTATACTACAATACACTATAGTACACTTCAACACACTATAGTACACTTCAACACACTGTAGTACACTGCAATACACTATAGTACACTACAATACACTATAGTACACTTCAATACACTATAGTACACTTCAATACACAATAGTACACTACACTATAGTACACTACAATACACTATAGTACACTTCAATACACAAAAGTACACTACACTACACTATAGTACACTAGAATACACTATAGTACACTTCAATACACAAAAGTACACTACACTACACCATAGTACACTAGAATACACTATAGTACACTTCAACACACTGTAGTACACTGCAATACACTATAGTACACTACAATACACTATAGTACACTTCAATACACTATAGTACACTTCAATACACAATAGTACACTACACTATAGTACACTACAATACACTATAGTACACTTCAATACACAAAAGTACACTACACTACACTATAGTACACTAGAATACACTATAGTACACTTCAATACACAAAAGTACACTACACTACACCATAGTACACTAGAATACACTATAGTACACTACACTACACTATAGTACACTTCAATACACTATAGCACACTACAATACACTATAGTACACTTCAATACACTATAGTACACTACACTACACTATAGTACACTTCAATACACTATAGTACACTTCAATACACAAAAGTACACTACACTACACTATAATACACTAGAATACACTATAGTACACTACACTACACTATAGTACACTTCAATACACACAAGTACACTACACTACACTATAGTACACTAGAATACACTATAGTACACTTCAATACACAAAAGTACACTACACTACACTATAATACACTAGAATACACTATAGAACACTACACTACACTATAGTACACTTCAATACACTATAGTAAACTTCAATACACACAAGTACACTACACAACACTATAGTACACTAGAATACACTATAGTACATTACACTACACTACACTATAGTGCACTACACTTCACTATAATTCACTACACTACACTACACTATACTACACTATAGTACACTACACCACACTACATTACACTACACTACACAAAAGTACACTACACTACACCATAGTACACTAGAATACACTATAGTACACTACACTACACTATAGTACACTTCAATACACTATAGCACACTACAATACACTATAGTACACTTCAATACACTATAGTACACTACACTACACTATAGTACACTTCAATACACTATAGTACACTTCAATACACAAAAGTACACTACACTACACTATAATACACTAGAATACACTATAGTACACTACACTACACTATAGTACACTTCAATACACACAAGTACACTACACTACACTATAGTACACTAGAATACACTATAGTACACTTCAATACACAAAAGTACACTACACTACACTATAATACACTAGAATACACTATAGAACACTACACTACACTATAGTACACTTCAATACACTATAGTAAACTTCAATACACACAAGTACACTACACAACACTATAGTACACTAGAATACACTATAGTACATTACACTACACTACACTATAGTGCACTACACTTCACTATAATTCACTACACTACACTACACTATACTACACTATAGTACACTACACCACACTACATTACACTACACTACACTACATTTCACTACACTACACTACACTATAGTACACTACACTATAGTACACTACACTACACTATAGTACACTTCAACACATTGTAGTACACTACAATACACTATAGTACACTACAATACACTACAGTACACTACAATACACTATAGTACACTACAATACACTATAGCACACTTCAATACACAAAGGTACATTTCAATACACTATAGTTCACTTCAATACACAATAGTACACTACATTACACTATAGTACACTTCAATCCACTATAGTACACTTCAACACACTGTAGTACACTACAATACACTATAGTACATTACACTATAGTACACTACACTACACTATAGTACACTAGAATACACTATAGTACACTACACTACACTCTAGTACACTACAGTACACTATACTACACTACACTATAATACACTACACTACACTACACTATAGTACACTACAGTACACTACACTACACTACACTACTCTACACTACAATACACTATACTATAATACACTACACTTCACTACACTACACTACACTATAGTACACTACAGTACACTATAGTACACTACAATACTCTACACTACACTACACTAATCTACACTACATTACACTATAGTACACTACAATACACTATAGTACACTACAATACACTATAGTACACTACAATACACTAAGTGTGTGTGTGTTTGTCTGTGTTGTGTATTGTGGTCTGGACTATAATGCAGTCTGTGTCCTCACTGGTGTTTATTCTGTCTACAGCATCACCAGAAAACCATTCACTCGGACTTTCAACTGTCACTTCAGGAACACATGTGACTGATAGGAGTGAGTACATGGAGCATACACTACATTACACTATAGTACACTACACTACACTATAGTACACTACACTACACTACACTTCAATACACAATAGTACACTACACTACACTATAGTACACTAGAATACCCTACAGTACACTTCAATCCACTATAGGACACTACAATACACTATAGTAGACTACACTACACTTTAGTACACTAGAATACACTATAGTACACTTCAATACACAATAGTACACTACACTACACTATAGTACACTACAATACACTATAGTACACTACAATACACTATAGTACACTACACTACACTATAGTACACTTCAATACACAATAGTACACTACACTACACTATAGTACACTAGAATACACTACAGTACACTTCAATCCACTATAGGACACTACAATACACTATAGTAGACTACACTACACTTTAGTACACTAGAATAAACTATAGTACACTTCAACACACTGTTGTACACTACAATACACTATAGTACATTACACTATAGTACACTCCACTCCACTATAGTACACTAGATTACACTATAGTACACTACACTACACTATAGTACACTACAATACACTATAGTACACTTCAATACACTATAGCACACTACACTACACTATAGTACACTAGAATACACTTTATCACACTACAGTACACCATAGTACACTTCAATACACTATAGTACACTTCAATACACTATAGTACACTTCAATACACAAAATTACACTACATTACACTATAGTACACTTCAATACACAAAAGTACACTACAATACACTATAGCACACTACAATACACTAAGTGTGTGTGTGTGTTTGTCTGTGTTGTGTATTGTGGTCTGGACTATAATGCAGTCTGTGTCCTCACTGGTGTTTATTCTGTCTACAGCATCACCAGAAAACCATTCACTCGGACTTTCAACTGTCACTTCAGGAACACATGTGACTGATAGGAGTGAGTACATGGAGCATACACTACATTACACTATAGTACACTGCACTACACTATAATACACTACACTACATTACACTACACTTCACTACATTACACTACACAATAATACACTACACTACACTACACTATAGTACACTACACTACACTACACTATAATACACTACACTACACTACACTATAGTACACTACACTACATTACACTATAGTACACTTCAATACACAAAAGTACACTACAATACACTATAGTACACTACAATACACTAAGTGTGTGTGTGTTTGTCTGTGTTGTGTATTGTGGTCAGGACTATAATGCAGTCTGTGTCCTCACTGGTGTTTATTCTGTCTACAGCATCACCAGAAAACCATTCACTCGGACTTTCAACTGTCACTTCAGGAACACATGTGACTGATAGGAGTGAGTACATGGAGCATACACTACATTACACTATAGTACACTACACTACACTATAATACACTACACTACACTACACTATACTACACTATAGTACACTACACTACACTACACAATAATACACTACACTACACTACACTATAGTACACTACACTACACTACACTATAATACACTACACTACACTACACTATAGTACACTACACTACACTATAATACACTACACTACACTACACTATAGTACACTACACTACACTACTCTACACTAAACTACACTACACTACACTATAGTACACTACACTACACTACTCTACACTAAACTACACTACACTACACAATAATACACTACACTACACTACACTATGGTACACTACTCTACACTAAACTACACTACACTACACTATAGTACACTACACTACACTACACTATAGTACACTACACTACACTACACTATAATACACTACACTACACTACACTATAGTACACTACACTACACTATAATACACTACACTACACTACACTATAGTACACTACACTACACTACACTACACTATAATACACTACACTATAGTACACTACACTACACTACACTACACTATGCTACACTATAGTACACTACACTACACTATAGTACACTACACTACACTATAATACACTACACTACACTATAGTACACTACACTACACTATAATACACTACACTACACTATAATACACTACACTACACTACACTATAGTACACTACACTACACTACACTACACTATAATACACTACACTATAGTACACTACACTACACTACACTACACTATGCTACACTATAGTACACTACACTACACTATAGTACACTACACTACACTATAATACACTACACTACACTATAGTACACTACACTACACTATAATACACTACACTACACTATAGTACACTACACTACACTACACTATAGTACACTACACTACACTACAATATAGTACACTACACTACGCTATAGTACACTATACTACACTACACTACACTACACTACACTACACTACAGTACACTATACTACACTACACTATAATACACTACACTACACTACAATATAGTACACTACACTACGCTATAGTACAATACACTACACTACACTATAATACACTACACTACACTATAGTACACTATACTACACTACACTATAGTACACTACACTACACTACACTATAGTACACTACACTATAGTACACTTCAATACTCTACACTACACTACACTATAGTACACTACTCTACACTACACTATAATACACTACAATACTCTACACTACACTACACTATAGTACACTACACTACACTATAATACACTACACTACACTATAGTACACTACACTACACTATAGTACACTACACTACACTATAATACACTACACTACACTATAGTACACTACACTACACTATAGTACACTACACTACACTACACTATAATACACTACACTACACTATAGTACACTACACTAAACTACACTACACTAATCTACACTACATTACACTACACTACACTACATTACACTACACTACACTATAGTACACTACACTAAACTACACTACACTAATCTACACTACATTACACTATAGTACACTACGATACACTATAGTACACTACAATACACTATAGTACACTACAATACACTAAGTGTGTGTGTGTTTGTCTGTGTTGTGTATTGTGGTCTGGACTATAATGCAGTCTGTGTCCTCACTGGTGTTTATTCTGTCTACAGCATCACCAGAAAACCATTCACTCGGACTTTCAACTGTCACTTCAGGAACACATGTGACTGATAGGAGTGAGTACATGGAGCATACACTACATTACACTATAATACACTACACTACACTATAATACACTACACTACACTACACTATACTACACTATAGTACACTACACTACACTACACTACACTACACTACACTACTCTACACTACACTTCACTTCACTACACTACACTATAGTACACTACACTACACTATAGTACACTACAATACTCTACACTACACTACACTATAGTACACTACACTACACTACACTACACTATAATACACTACACTATAGTACACTACAATACTCTACACTACACTACACTATAGTACACTTCACTACACTATAGTACACTACAATACTCTACACTACACTACACTAAAGTACACTACTCTACACTACACTACACTAAACTACACTACACTAATCTACACTACATTACACTATAGTACACTACAATACACTATAGTACACTACAATACTCTACACTACAATACACTATAGTACACAACAATACTCTACACTACACTACACTATAGTACACTACACTTCACTACTCTACACTACACTACACTATAGTACACTACACTACACTAAACTACATTACACTATAGTACAATACATTACAATATAGTACACTACAATACACTATAGTACACTGCAATACACTAAGTGTGTGTGTGTTTGTCTGTGTTGTGTATTGTGGTCTGGACTATAATGCAGTCTGTGTCCTCACTGGTGTTTATTCTGTCTACAGCATCACCAGTAAACCATTCACTCGGACTTTCAACTGTCACTTCAGGAACACATGTGACTGATAGGAGTGAGTACATGGAGCATACACTACACTACACTATAGTACACTACACTACACTAGAATACACTATAGTACACTACAGTACACTACACTATACTACACTATAATACACTACACTACACTACAGTACACTACACTATACTACACTATAATACACTACACTACACTACAGTACACTACACTATACTACACTATAATACACTACACTACACTATAGTACACTACACTACACTATAGTACACTACACTACACTATAATACACTATAGTACACTACAGTACACTACACTACACTATAGTACACTACACTACACTACTCTACACAACAATACACTACACTACACTACACTACATTACACTACACTACACTACACTACACTACACTACACTACACTACATTACACTACACTACACTACACTATAGTACACTACACTACTCTACACTACACTACACTACACTACACTACATTACACTACATTACACTACACTACACTACACTACACTACATTACACTACACTACACTACACTATAGTACACTACAAAACACTACACTACACTATAGTACACTACACTACTCTACACTACACTACACTACACTACACTACACTACACTACACTACATTACACTACACAACACTACACTACACTACACTACACTGCACTACACTACATTACACTACACTACATTACACTACATTACACTACACTACACTACCCTACACTACACTACATTACACAACAATACACTACACTACACAACACTACACTGCACTACATTACACTACACTACACTACACTACACTACACTATAGTACACATCAATACACTATAGTACACATCAATACACTATAGTACACTACACTACACTACATTTCACTGCACTACACTATAGTATACTACAATACACTATAGTACACTTCAACACACTATAGTACACTTCAACACACTGTAGTACACTGCAATACACTATAGTACACTACACTACACTATAGTACACTACAATACACTATAGTACACTTCAATACACTATAGTACACTTCAATTCACAATAGTACACTACACTACACTATAGTACACTACAATACACTATAGTACACATCAATACACCAAAGTACACTACATTACACTATAGTACACTAGAATACACTATAGTACACTTCAATACACAAAAGTACACTACACTACACTATAGTACACTAGAATACACTATAGTACACTACACTACACTATAGTACACTTCAATACACTATAGCACACTACAATACACTATAGTACACTTCAATACACTATAGTACACTACACTACACTATAGTACACTTCAATACACTATAGTACACTTCAATACACAAAAGTACACTACACTACACTATAATACACTAGAATACACTATAGTACACTACACTACACTATAGTACACTTCAATACACACAAGTACACTACACTACACTATAGTACACTAGAATACACTATAGTACACTTCAATACACAAAAGTACACTTCAATACACAAAAGTACACTACACTTCACTATAGTACACTAGAATACACTATAGTACACTTCAATACACTATAGTACACTTCAATACACTATAGTACACTACACTACACTACACTACACTATAGTACACTTCAATACACTATAGCACACTACAATACACTATAGTACACTTCAATACACTATAGTACACTACACTACACTATAGAACACTTCAATACACTATAGTACACTTCAATACACAAAAGTACACGACACTACACTATAATACACTAGAATACACTATAGTACACTACACTACACTATAGTACACTTCAATACACACAAGTACACTACACTACACTATAGTACACTAGAATACACTATAGTACACTTCAATACACAAAAGTACACTTCAATACACAAAAGTACACTACACTTCACTATATTACACTAGAATACACTATAGTACACTTCAATACACTATAGTACACTTCAATACACTATAGTACACTACACTACACTATAGTACATTTCAATACACTATAGTACACTTCAATACACACAAGTACACTACACTACACTATAGTACACTAGAATACACTATAGTACACTTCAATACACTATAGTACACTTCAATACACTATAGAACACTACACTACACTATAGTACACTTCAGTACACTATAGTAAACTTCAATACACACAAGTACACTACACAACACTATAGTACACTAGAATACACTATAGTACACTACACTACACTACACTATAGTGCACTACACTTCACTATAATTCACTACACTACACTACACTATACTACACTATAGTACACTACACTACACTACACTACATTACACTACACTACACTACATTTCACTACACTACACTACACTATAGTACACTACACTATAGTACACTACACTACACTATAGTACACTTCAACACACTGTAGTACACTACAATACACTATAGTACACTACAATACACTATAGTACACTACAATACACTATAGTACACTACAATACACTATAGCACACTTCAATACACAAAGGTACATTTCAATACACTATAGTTCACTTCAATACACAATAGTACACTACATTACACTATAGTACACTACAATACACTATAGTACACTACACTACACTATAGTACACTACAATACACTATAGTACACTTGAATACACTATAGTACACTTCAATACACAATAGTACACTACAATACACTATAGTACACTACAATACACTATAGTACACTTCAGTACACAATAGTACACTACACTACACTATAGTACACTAGAATACACTATAGTACACTTCAATACACTATAGTACACTACAATACACTATAGTAGACTACACTACACTTTAGTCCACTAGAATGCACTATAGTACACTTCAATCTACTATAGTACACTTCAACACACTGTAGTACACTACAATACACTATAGTACATTACACTATAGTACACTCCACTACACTATAGTACACTAGAATACACTATAGTACACTACACTACACTCTAGTACACTACAGTACACTATAGTACACTACACTACACTATAGTACACTACACTATAGTACACTACAGTACACTACACTACACTACACTACACTATAATACACTACACTTCACTACACTACACTACACTATAGTACACTACAGTACACTATAGTACACTACAATACTCTACACTACACTACACTAATCTACACTACATTACACTATAGTACACTACAATACACTATAGTACACTACAATACACTATAGTACACTACAATACACTAAGTGTGTGTGTGTTTGTCTGTGTTGTGTATTGTGGTCTGGACTATAATGCAGTCTGTGTCCTCATTGGTGTTTATTCTGTCTACAGCATCACCAGAAAACCATTCACTCGGACTTTCAACTGTCACTTCAGGAACACATGTGACTGATAGGAGTGAGTACATGGAGCATACACTACATTACACTATAGTACACTACACTACACTATAATACACTATAGTACACTACAGTACACTACACTACACTACACTACACTACAATATAATACACTATACTACACTACACTATACTACACTATAGTACACTACAGTACACTACACTACACTACACTACACTACACTACAATATAATACACTATACTACACTACACTATACTACACTATAGTACACTACACTGCACTACACTATAATACACTACACTACACTATAGTACACTACACTAAACTACACTACACTAATCTACACTACATTACACTATAGTACACTACATTACACTACAGTACAGTACAATACACTATAGTACACTACAATACACTAAGTGTGTGTGTGTTTGTCTGTGTTGTGTATTGTGGTCTGGACTATAATGCAGTCTGTGTCCTCACTGGTGTTTATTCTGTCTACAGCATCACCAGTAAACCATTCACTCGGACTTTCAACTGTCACTTCAGGAACACATGTGACTGATAGGAGTGAGTACATGGAGCATACACTACATTACACTATAATACACTACACTTCACTACACTATAGTACACTACACTACACTACACTTCAATACACAATAGGACACTACACTACACTATAGTACACTAGAATACCCTACAGTACACTTCAATCCACTATAGGACACTACAATACACTATAGTAGACTACACTACACTTTAGTACACTAGAATACACTATAGTACACTTCAATACACAATAGTACACTACACTACACTATAGTACACTACAATACACAATTGTACACTACAATACACTATAGTACACTACACTACACTATAGTACACTTCAATACACAATAGAACACTACACTACACTATAGTACACTAGAATACACTACAGTACACTTCAATCCACTATAGGACACTACAATACACTATAGTAGACTACACTACACTTTAGTACACTAGAATACACTATAGTACACTTCAATACACTATAGTACACTTCAACACACTGTTGTACACTACAATACACTATAGTACATTACACTATAGTACACTCCACTACACCATAGTACACTAGAATACACTATAGAACACTACACTACACTATAGTACACTACAATACACTATAGTACACTTCAATACACTATAGTACACTTCAATACACAAAATTACACTACATTACACTATAGTACACTTCAATACACAAAAGTACACTACAATACACTATAGCACACTACAATACACTAAGTGTGTGTGTGTTTGTCTGTGTTGTGTATTGTGGTCTGGACTATAATGCAGTCTGTGTCCTCACTGGTGTTTATTCTGTCTACAGCATCACCAGAAAACCATTCACTCGGACTTTCAACTGTCACTTCAGGAACACATGTGACTGATAGGAGTGAGTACATGGAGCATACACTACATTACACTATAGTACACTACACTACACTATAATACACTACACTACACTACACTATACTACACTATAGTACACTACAGTACACTACACTACACTACACTACTCTACACTAAACTACACTACACTACACTATAGTACACTACAATACACTACACAATAATACACTACACTACACTACACTATAGTACACTACACTACACTATAATACACTACACTACACTACACTATAGTACACTACACTACACTATAATACACTACACTACACTACACTATAGTACACTACACTACACTATAATACACTACACTACACTACACTATAGTACACTACACTATAGTACACTACACTACACTATAGTACACTACACTACACTATAGTACACTACACTATACTACACTATAGAACACTACACTATGCTACACTATAGTACACTACACTACACTATAGTACACTACACTACACTATAATACACTACACTACACTATAGTACACTACACTATAATACACTACACTACTCTATAGTACACTACACTACACTATAATACACTACACTACACTATAGTACACTACACTACACTACACTATAGTACACTACACTATACTACACTATAGTACACTACAGTACACTATACTACACTACACTACACTACACTACACTATAGTACACTACACTACACTACACTATAGTACACTACACTACACTACACTACACTATAGTACACTACACTATACTACACTATAGTACACTACAGTACACTATAATACACTACACTATAATACACTACACTACACTACAATATAGTACACTACACTACACTATAATACACTACACTACACTACACTATTATACACTACACTACAATACTCTACACTACACTACACTATAGTACACTACAATACACTACACTATAGTACACTACACTATAGTACACTTCAATACTCTACACTACACTACACTATAGTACACTACACTACACTATAATACACTACACTACACTACACTATAATACACTACACTACACTACACTATAGTACACTACACTATAGTACACTTCAATACTCTACACTACACTACACTATAGTACACTACACTACACTACACTATAATACACTACACTACACTACACTATAATACACTACAATACTCTACACTACACTACACTATAGTACACTACACTACACTACACTATAGTACACTACACTACACTATAGTACACTACACTACACTACACTATAATACACTATAGTACACTACACTACACTACACTATAGTACACTACACTAAACTACACTACACTAATCTACACTACATTACACTATAGTACACTACAATACACTATAGTACACTACAATACACTATAGTACACTACAATACACTAAGTGTGTGTGTGTTTGTCTGTGTTGTGTATTGTGGTCTGGACTATAATGCAGTCTGTGTCCTCATTGGTGTTTATTCTGTCTACAGCATCACCAGAAAACCATTCACTCGGACTTTCAACTGTCACTTCAGGAACACATGTGACTGATAGGAGTGAGTACATGGAGCATACACTACATTACACTATAGTACACTACACTACAATATAATACACTATACTACACTACACTATACTACACTATAGTACACTACACTACACTACACTACACTACACTACTCTACACTACACTTCACTACACTACACTATAGTACACTACACTACACTACACTATAATACACTACACTACACTACACTATAGTGCACTACACTATACTACACTATAGTACACTACACTTCACTACTCTATAGTACACTACACTACACTATAGTACACTACAGTACACTATAGTACACTACAATACTCTACACTACACTACACTAATCTACACTACATTACACTATAGTACTCTACAATACAATATAGTACACAACAATACACTAAGTGTGTGTGTGTTTGTCTGTGTTGTGTATTGTGGTCTGGACTATAATGCAGTCTGTGTCCTCACTGGTGTTTATTCTGTCTACAGCATCACCAGTAAACCATTCACTCGGACTTTCAACTGTCACTTCAGGAACACATGTGACTGATAGGAGTGAGTACATGGAGCATACACTTCACTACACTATAGTACACTACACTACACTACACTTCAATACACAATAGTACACTACACTATAATACACTACACTACACTACACTACACTATAGTACACTACACTACACTACACTATAATACACTACACTTCACTACACTATAGTACACTACACTACACTATAGTACACTACAGTACACTATAGTACACTTCAATACTCTACACTACACTACACTAATCTACACTACATTACACTATAGTACACTACAATACACTATAGTACACTACAATACACTAAGTGTGTGTGTGTTTGTCTGTGTTGTGTATTGTGGTCTGGACTATAATGCAGTCTGTGTCCTCACTGGTGTTTATTCTGTCTACAGCATCACCAGAAAACCATTCACTCGGAATTTCAACTGTCACTTCAGGAACACATGTGACTGATAGGAGTGAGTACATGGAGCATACACTACATTACACTATAATACACTACACTACACTACACTATACTACACTATAGTACACTACACTACACTACACTATAATACACTACACTACACTACACTATAGAACACTACACTACACTATACTATAATACACTACACGACACTACACTATAGTACACTACACTACACTACACTATAATACACTACACTACACTACACTATAGTACACTACACTACACTATACTATAGTACACTACACTATAGTACACTACACTACACTACACTATAATACACTACACTACACTATAGTACACTACAATACTCTACACTAAACTACACTATAGTACACTACACTAAACTACACTTCACTATTCTACACTACATTACACTATAGTACAGTACAATACACTATAGTACACTACAATACACTAAGTGTGTGTGTGTTTGTCTGTGTTGTGTATTGTGGTCTGGACTATAATGCAGACTGTGTCCTGACTGGTGTTTATTCTGTCTACAGCATCACCAGAAAACCATTCACTCGGACTTTCAACTGTCACTTCAGGAACACATGTGACTGATAGGAGTGAGTACATGGAGCATACACTTCACTACACTATAGTACACTACACTACACTATAATACACTATAGTACACTACACTACACTATAGTACACTACAATACACAATAATACACTATAGTACACTACACTACACTACATTACACTACACTACATTACACTACACTACTCTACACTACATTACACTACATTACACTTCATTACATTACACTACATTACACTACACTATACTACACTATAGTACACTACAAAACACTACACTACACTATAGTACACTACACTACACTATAGTACACTATAGTACACTACACTACACTATAATACACTATAGTACACTACACTACACTATAGTACACTACAATACACAATAATACACTATAGTACACTACACTACACTACATTACACTACACTACATTACACTACACTACTCTACACTACATTACACTACATTACATTACACTACATTACACTACACTATACTACACTATAGTACACTACAAAACACTACACTACACTATAGTACACTACAAAACACTACACTACACTACACTACACTACACTACACTACTCTACACTACACTACACTACACTACACTACACTACACTACTCTACACTACACTACACTACACTACACTACACTACATTACACTACATTACACTACACTACTCTACACTACACTACATTACACTACATTACACTACACTACACTACATTACACTACATTACACTACACTACACTACATTACATTACACTACACTACATTACACTACATTACACTACACTACACTACATTACATTACACTACACTACACTACATTACACTACATTACACTACACTACTCTACACTACACTACATTACACTACATTACACTACACTACACTACACTACACTACATTACACTACACTACACTACACTACACTACATTACACTACATTACACTACACTACACTACACTACACTACACTACATTACACTACACTACACTACACTACATTACACTACACTACACTACACTACACTACATTACATTACACTACATTACACTACACTACACTACATTACATTACACTACATTACACTACACTACATTACACTACACTACATTACATTACATTACACTACATTACACTACACTACACTACATTACACTACATTACACTACACTACACTACACTACATTACACTACATTACACTACACTACACTACACTACATTACACTACACTACATTACACTACATTACACTACACTACACTACACTACATTACACTACATTACACTACACTACACTACACTACATTACACTACACTACACTACACTACACTACACTACATTACACTACACTACATTACACTACACTACATTACACTACATTACACTACACTACACTATAATACACTACACTACACTACACTATAGTACACTACACTACACTATAATACACTATAGTACACTACACTACACTATAATACACTACACTACACTACACTATGCTACACTATAGTACACTACAGTACACTACACTACACTACACTACTCTACACTACACTACACTACACTAAACTACACTACACTACACTATAGTACACTACACTACACTACACTATAATACACTACACTACACTACACTATAGAACACTACACTACACTACACTATAATACACTAAACTATAATACACTACACTACACTACACTACACTACAATACACTACACTATAATACACTACACTACACTACACTATAATACACTACACTACACTATAATACACTATACTATAATACACTACACTATAATACACTACACTACACTACACTATAATACACTACACTACACTACACTGTAATACACTACACTACACTATAATACACTACACTACACTACACTATAGTACACTACACTACACTACACTATAATACACTACACTACACTATAATACACTACACTACACTACACTATAG
This sequence comes from Hemibagrus wyckioides, assembly GCF_019097595.1. Lineage (NCBI taxonomy): Eukaryota > Metazoa > Chordata > Actinopteri > Siluriformes > Bagridae > Hemibagrus > Hemibagrus wyckioides. Next base: position 16,275,483 of record NC_080736.1, on the reverse strand, counting down.
TACACTACACTACACTACACTATAATACACTACACTACACTCCACTACAGTACACTACACTATAATACACTACACTACACTACACTATAGTACACTACACTACACTACACTATAATACACTACACTACACTACACTATAATACACTACACTACACTATAATACACTACACTACACTACACTGTAATACACTACACTACATTATAATACACTACACTACACTACACTATAGTACACTACACTATAATACACTACACTACACTACACTATAGTACACTACACTATAATACACTACACTACACTACACTATAGTACACTAGACTACACTATAGTACACTACACTATACTTCACTATAGTACACTACACTACACTATAGTACACTACACTATGCTACACTATAGTACACTACACTACACTACACTATAATACACTACACTACACTACACTATAGTACACTACGCTACACTACACTATAATACACTACACTACACTACACTATTGTACACTACACTATAATACACTACACTACACTACACTGTAGTACACTACACTACACTATAGTACACTACACTATACTACACTATAGTACACTACACTACACTATAGTACACTACACTATGATACACTATAGTACACTACACTACACTACACTATAGTACACTACACTATACTACACTATAGTACACTACAGTACACTATACTACACTACACTACACTACACTACACTACACTACACTATAATACACTACACTACACTACACTACACTATAGTACACTACACTATACTACACTATAGTACACTACAGTACACTATACTACACTACACTACAATACACTACACAATAATACACTACACTACACTACACTATAGTACAGTACACTATACTACACTAAAGCACACTACAGTACACTACACTACACTACACTACACTACACTATAGTACACTACAGTACACTATACTACACTACACTATAATACACTACACTACACTACAATATAGTACACTACACTACACTATAGTACACTACACTACTCTATAGTACACTACACTACTCTACACTATAATACACTACACTACACTATAGTACACTACACTATAGTGCACTACAATACTCTACACTACACTACACTATAGTACACTACACTACACTACACTACACTACACTATAGTACACTACACTATAGTACACTACACTATACTACACTACACTACACTACACTGTAGTACACTACACTACGCTACACTATAATACACTACACTACACTATAGTACACTACAATACTCTACACTACACTACACTACTCTATAGTACACTACACTACACTACACTGTAGTACACTACACTACACTACACTATAATACACTACACTACACTATAGTACACTACACTATAGTACACTACAATACTCTACACTACACTACACTATAGTACACTACACTACACTACAATACTCTACACTACACTACACTATAGTACACTACACTGTAGTACACTACACTACGCTACACTATAATACACTACACTACACTATAGTCCACTACAATACTCTACACTACACTACACTATAGTACACTACACTACACTACACTGGAGTACACTACACTACACTACACTATAATACACTACACTACACTATAGTACACTAGAATACTCTACACTACACTACACTATAGTACACTACACTACACTACACTATAATACACTACACTACACTATAGTACACTACACTACACTATAGTACACTACAATACTCTACACTACACTACACTATAGTACACTACACTACACTACACTATAGTACACTACACTACACTACACTACACTATAGTACACTACACTACACTACACTACACTACACTACACTATAATACACTACACTACACTATAGTACACTACACTATAGTACACTACACTACACTACACTATAATACACTACACTACACTATAGTACACTACATTACTCTACACTACACTACACTATAGTACACTACACTAAACTACACTACACTAATCTACACTACATTACACTATAGTACACTACAATACACTATAGTACACTACATTACACTACACTATAATACACTACACTACACTATAGTACACTTCACTACACTATAGTACACTACACTAAACTACACTACACTAATCTACACTACATTACACTACAGTACAGTACAATACACTATAGTACACTACAATACACTAAGTGTGTGTGTGTTTGTCTGTGTTGTGTATTGTGGTCTGGACTATAATGCAGTCTGTGTCCTCACTGGTGTTTATTCTGTCTACAGCATCACCAGAAAACCATTCACTCGGACTTCCAACTGTCACTTCAGGAACACATGTGACTGATAGGAGTGAGTACATGGAGCATACACTACACTACACTATAGTACACTACACTACACTACACTTCAATACACAATAGTACACTACACTACACTATAATACACTACACTACAGTATAGTACACTACACTACACTATAATACACTACACTACACTACACTATAATACACTACACTACACTACACTATAGTACACTACACTACACTACACTATAATACACTATAGTACACTACACTACACTATAGTACACTACACTACACTATAATAAACTACACTACACTACACTATAATACACTACACTACACTACACTATAGTACACTACACTACACTACACTACACTATAATACACTACACTACACTACACTACACTATAATACACTACACTACACTATAGTACACTACACTACACTACACTATAATACACTACACTACACTACACTATAGTACACTACACTATAATACATTACACTACACTACACTACACTATAGTACACTACACTACACTCCACTATAGTACACTACTCTACACTATAGTACACTACACTACACTTCACTGTAGTACACTACACTACACTACACTATAATACACTACACTACACTATAGTACACTACACTATAGTACACTACAATACTCTACACTACACTACACTATACTACACTACACTACACTGAAGTACACTACACTACGCTACACTATAATACACTACACTACACTATAGTACACTACACTACACTATAATACACTACACTTCACTATAGTACGCTACACTATAGTACACTACACTACACTACACTATAATACACTACACTACACTATAGTACACTACAATACTCTACACTACACTATAGTACACTACACTACACTGTAGTACACTGCACTACACTACACTATAATACACTACACTACACTATAGTACACTACACTATAGTACACTACACTACACTACACTGTAGTACACTACACTACACTACACTACACTATAATACACTACACTACACTATAGTACACTACACTATAGTACACTACAATACTCTACACTACATTACACTATAGTACACTACAATACACTATAATACACTACACTACTCTATAGTACACTACACTATAGTACACTACAATACTCTACACTATAGAACACTACACTACACTACACTGTAGTACACCACGCTACACTACACTATAATACACTACACTACACTATAGTACACTACAATACTCTACACTACACTACACTATAGTACACTACACTACACTATAATACACTACACTACACTACACTTTAATACACTACACTACACTATAGTACACTACACTACACTATAGTACACTACAATACTCTACACTACACTACACTATAGTACACTACACTACACTACACTATAGTACACTACACAACACTACACTATAGTACACTACACTACACTACACTATAGTACACTACACTACACTACACTATAATACACTAAACTACACTATAGTACACTACAATACTCTACACTACACTACAATATAGTACACTACACTAAACTACACTACACTACATTACACTATAGTACACTACAATACACTATAGTACACTACACTACACTACACTATAATACACTACACTACACTATAGTACACTACACTACACTATAATACACTATAGTACACTACACTACACTATAATACACTACACTAATCTACACTACATTACACTATAGTACACTACAATACACTATAGTACACTACACTACACTACACTATAATACACTACACTACACTATAGTACACTACACTACACTATAATACACTATAGTACACTACACTACACAATAATACACTACACTACACTATACTACACTATAGTACAGTACACTACTCTACACTACACTACACTATAATACACTACACTACACTACACTATAATACACTACACTACACTACATTACACTACATTACACTACACTACACTACTCTACAGTACACTACACTACACTACACTACATTACACTACATTACACTACACTACTCTACACTACACTACATTACACTACATTACACAACATTACACTACACTACACTACATTACACTACACAACACTACATTACACTACATTACACTACACTACACAACATTACACTACACTACACTACACTACACTACACTACACTACACTACATTACATTACACTACACTACATTACACTACACTACATTACACGACATTACACTACACTACACTACATTACACTAGATTACATTACACTACATTACATTACACTACATTACACTACACTACACTACATTACACTACATTACACTACACTACTCTACACTACACTACATTACACTACATTACACTACACTACACTACACTACACTACATTACACTACACTACACTACACTACACTACACTACACTACACTACACTACATTACACTACACTACTCTACACTACACTACATTACACTACATTACACTACACTACACTACATTACACTACACAACACTACATTACACTACATTACACTACACTACACTACATTACACTACACTACACTACACTACACTACACTACACTACATTACATTACACTACACTACATTACACTACACTACATTACACGACATTACACTACACTACACTACATTACACTAGATTACATTACACTACATTACATTACACTACATTACACTACACTACACTACATTACACTACATTACACTACACTACTCTACACTACACTACATTACACTACATTACACTACACTACTCTACACTACACTACATTACACTACACTACAATACACTGCATTACACTACAATACACTACATTACATTACACTACACTTCACTACATTACACTACACTACACTACATTACATTACACTACACTACATTACACTACACTACACTACACTATATTACACTACACTTCACTACATTACACTACACTACACTACACTACACTACATTACACTACACTACATTACACTACACTACATTACACTACCTTACACTACACTACACTATAATACACTACACTACACTATAGTACACTACAATACACTATAGTACACTACAATACACTATAGTACACTACAATACACTAAGTGTGTGTGTGTTTGTCTGTGTTGTGTATTGTGGTCTGGACTATAATGCAGTCTTTGTCCTCACTGGTGTTTATTCTGTCTACAGCATCACCAGTAAACCATTCGCTCGGACTTTCAACTGTCACTTCAGGAACACATGTGACTGATAGGAGTGAGTACATGGAGCATACACTACATTACACTATAGTACACTACACTACACTATAATACACTACACTACACTACACTATACTACACTATAGTACACTACAGTACACTACACTACACTACTCTACACTACACTACACTACACGACACTATAGTACACTACACTACACTACAATATAGTACACTACACTATAGTACACTACACTGTAGTACACTACACTACACTACACTATAGTACACTACACTACACTATAATACACTACACTATAGTACACTACAATACTCTACACTACACTACACTATAGTACACTACACTACACTATAGTACACTACACTACACTACACTGTAGTACACTACACTACACTACACTACACTATAGTACACTACACTATAGTACACTACAATACTCTACACTACACTACACTATACTACATTACGCTACACTACACTGAAGTACACTACACTACGCTACACTATAATACACTACACTACACTATGGTACACTACACTACACTATAGTACACTACACTACACTACACTGTAGTACAGTACACTACACTACACTATAATACACTACACTACACTACAGTACACTACATTATAGTACACTACACTACACTACACTATAATACACTACACTACACTATAGTACACTACAATACTCTACACTACACTACACTATAGTACACGACACTACACTACACTGTAGTACACTACACTACACTACACTATAGTACACTACACTATAGTACACTACACTACACTACACTGTAGTACACTACACTACACTACACTATAATACACTACACTACACTATAGTACACTACACTACACTATAGTACACTACAATACTCTACACTACACTACACTATAGTACACTACACTACACTGTAGTACACTACACTACACTATAATACAATACACTACTCTATAGTACACTACACTATAGTACACTACAATACTCTACACTATAGAACACTACACTACACTACACTGTAGTACACTACACTACACTACACTATAATACACTACACTACACTACACTGTAGTACACTACACTACACTACACTATAATACACTACACTACACTATAGTACACTACAATACTCTACACTACACTACACTATAGTACACTACACTACACTATAATACACTACACTACACTATAGTACACTACAATACTCTACACTACACCACACTATAGTACACTACACTACACTATAATACACTACACTACACTACACTATAATACACTACACTACACTACACTATAATACACTACACTATAGTACACTACAATACTCTACACTACACTACACTATAGTACACTACACTACACTACACTGTAGTACACTACACTACACGACACTATAGTACACTACACTATAGTACACTACACTACACTACACTGTAGTACACTACACTACACTACACTATAATACACTACACTACACTATAGTACACTACACTACACTATAATACACAGCAATACTCTACACTACACTACAATATAGTACACTACACTACACTACACTGTAGTACACTACACTACACTATAATACAATACACTACTCTATAGTACACTACAATACTCTACACTATAGAACACTACACTACACTACACTGTAGTACACTACACTACACTATAATACACTATACTACACTACACTGTAGTACACTACACTACACTATAATACACTACACTACACTATAGTACACTACAATACTCTACACTACACTACACTATAGTACACTACACTACACTATAATACACTACACTACACTATAGTACACTACAATACTCTACACTACACTACACTATAGTACACTACACTACACTATAATACACTACACTACACTATAATACACTACACTACACTACACTATAATACACTACACTACACTATAGTACACTACACTACACTACACTATAATACACTACACTACACTACACTATAATACACTACACTACACGATAGTACACTACACTACACAATAGTACACTACAATACTCTACACTACACTACACTATAGTACACTACACAACACTACACTATAGTACACTACACTACACTACACTATAGTACACTACACTATAGTACACTACACTACACTACACTATAATACACTACACTACACTATAGTACACTACAATACTCTACACTACACTACACTATAGTGCACTACACTAAACTACACTACACTAATCTACACTACATTACACTATAGTACACTACACTACACTATAGTACACTACACTACACTATAATACACTATAATACACTACACTACACTATAATACACTACACTACACTACACTATACTACACTATAGTACACTACAGTACACTACACTACACTACACTATAGTACACTACACTACACTACACTATAGTACACTACACTACACTATAGTACACTACACTACACTACAGTACACTACACTATAGTACACTACACTACACTATAATACACAGCAATACTCTACACTACACTACACTATAGTACACTACACTATACTACACTATAGTACACTACACTAAACTATAATACAATACACTACTCTATAGTACACTACAATACTCTACACTATAGAACACTACACTACACTACACTATAGTACACTACACTATAGTACACTACACTATAGTACACTACAATACTCTACACTACACTACACTATAATACACTACACTACACTATAGTACACTACAATACTCTACACTACACTACACTATAGTACACTACACTACACTATAATACACTACACTACACTATAGTACACTACAATACTCTACACTACACTACACTATAATACACTACACTACACTATAGTACACTACACTACACTACACTATAATACACTACACGATAGTACACTACACTACACTATAGTACACTACAATACTCTACACTACACTACACTATAGTACACTACACTACACTATAGTACACTACACAACACTACACTATAGTACACTACACTACACTACACTATAGTACACTACACTATAGTACACTACACTACACTACACTACACTATAGTACACTACACTACACTACACTATAGTACACTACACTATAGTACACTACACTACACTACACTATAATACACTACACTACACTATAGTACACTACAATACTCTACACTACACTACACTATAGTGCACTACACTAAACTACACTACACTACATTACACTACTCTACACTACACTACACTACACTACACTATAATACACTACACTACACTACACTATACTACACTATAGTACACTACAGTACACTACACTACACTACACTATAGTACACTACACTACACTACACTACACTACACTATAGTACACTACACTACACTATAGTACACTACACTACACTACAGTACACTACACTATAGTACACTACACTACACTACACTATAATACACTACACTACACTATAGAACACTACAATACTCTACACTACACTACACTATAGTACACTACACTACACTACACTGTAGTACACTACACTACACTACACTACACTATAATACACTACACTACACTATAGTACACTACACTACACTACACTGTAGTACACTACACTACACTACACTATAATACACTACACTACACTATAGTACAATACACTATAGTACACTACACTATAGTACACTACAATACTCTACACTACATTACACTATAGTACACTACACTACACTACACTGTAGTACACTACAATACACTATAATACACTACACTACTCTATAGTACACTACACTATAGTACACTACAATACTCTACACTATAGAACACTACACTACACTACACTGTAGTACACTACACTACACTACACTATAATACACTACACTACACTATAGTACACTACAATACTCTACACTACACTACACTATAGTGCACTACACTACACTACACTACACTATAATACACTACACTACACTACACTATAATACACTACACTACACTATAATACACTACACTACACTATAGTACACTACACTACACTATAGTACACTACACTACACTGCACTATAATACACTACACTACACTATAATACACTACACTACACGATAGTACACTACACTACACTATAGTACACTACAATACTCTACACTACACTACACTATAGTACACTACACAACACTACACTATAGTACACTACACTACACTACACTATAGTACACTACACTATAGTACACTACACTACACTATAATACACTACACTACACTATAGTACACTACACTACTCTGGACTACAATGCAGTCTGTGTCCTCACTAGTGCACTACACTAAACTACACTACACTAATCTACACTCGGACATTACAACTGTCACTTCAGTACACACAATGTGACTGACTAGGAGTGAGTACATGGAGCATACACTACACTACACTATAATACACTACACTACACTATAGTACACTACACTACACTATAATACACTATAATACACTACACTACACTATAATACAATACACTACACTACACTACTCTACACTACACTACACTATAGTACACTACACTACACTATACTACACTACACTACACTATAGAACACTACACTACACTACACTACACTATAATACACTACAGTACACTACACTATAGTACACTACACTACACTACACTATAATACACTACACTACACTACACTACACTATAGTACACTACACTACACTATAATACACTACACTACACTATAGTACACTACACTATAATACACTACACTACACTACACTACACTATAGTACACTACACTATACTACACTATAGTACACTACACTACCCTATAGTACACTACACTATACTACACTATAGTACACTACACTATACTACACTATAGTACACTACACTACACTACACTATAGTACACTACACTACACTACACTATAATACACTACACTACACTACACTACACTATAGTACACTACACTATACTACACTATAGTACACTACAGTACACTATACTACACTACACTACACTACACTATAATACACTACACTACACTACACTATAGTACACTACACTACACTACACTACACTATAATACACTACACTACACTGTAGTACACTACAGTACACTATACTACACTACACTATAATACACTACACTACACTACAATATAGTTCACTACACTACACTATAGTACACTACACTACACTACACTATAGTACACTATAGTACACTACAGTACACTACACTACACTACACTGCTCTACACTACACTACACTACACTACACTATACTACACTACACTATAGGACACTACACTACACTATAATACACTACACTACACTACACTATAGTACACTACACTATAGTACACTACACTATAATACACTACACTACACTATAGTACACTACACTATACTACACTATAGTACACTACACTACACTATAATACACTACACTACACTACACTACACTATAGTACACTACACTATACTATACTATAGTACACTACAGTACACTGCACTACACTACACTACACTACACTATAATACACTACACTACACTACACTACACTACACTATAGTACACTACACTATACTACACTATAGTACACTACACTACACTACACTATAATACACTACACTACACTATAGTACACTACACTATACTACACTACACTACACTATAATACACTACACTACACTATACTACACTATAGTACACTAGAGTACACTGCACTACACTACACTACACTATAATACACTACACTACACTATAGTACACTACACTACACTACACTACACTACACTATAATACACTACACTACACTACACTATAGTACACTACACTATACTACACTATAGTACACTACACTACACTACACTATAATACACTACACTACACTATAGTACACTACACTATAGTACACTACACTATACTACACTACACTACACTACACTGTAGTACACTACACTACGCTACACTACACTATAGTACACTATAGTACACTACAATACTCTACACTACACTACACTATAGTACACTAAACTACACTACACTACACTATAGTACACTAAACTACACTACACTAATCTACACTACATTACACTATAGTACACTACAATACACTATAGTACACTACACTACACTACACTATAATACACTACACTACACTATAGTACACTTCACTACACTATAGTACACTACACTAAACTACACTACACTAATCTACACTACATTACACTACAGTACAGTACAATACACTACATTACACTACACTACACTACACTACTCTACACTACATTACATTACACTACACTACACTACACTACATTACACTACACTACTCTACACTACACTACATTACACTACATTACACTACACTACACTACACTACATTACAATACACTACACTACACTACATTACACTACATTACACTACACTACACTACATTACACTACACTACACTACACTACACTACACTACATTACATTACACTACACTACATTACACTACACTACACTACATTACACTACATTACACTACACTACACTACATTACACTACATTAGATTACACTATATTACATTACACTACATTACATTTCACTTCATTACACTACACTACACTACATTACACTACATTACACTACACTACTCTACACTACACTACATTACACTACATTACACTACACTACACTACACTACATTACACTACACTACACTACATTACACTACACTACACTACACTACACTACACTACACTACACTACACTACATTACATTACACTACACTACACTATAATACACTACACTACACTATAGTACACTACACTACACTACACTATAATACACTACACTACACTATAGTACACTACACTATAATACACTACACTACACTACACTACACTATAGTACACTACACTATACTACACTATAGTACACTACACTATACTACACTATAGTACACTACACTACACTACACTATAATACACTACACTACACTATAATACACTACACTACACTACACTACACTATAGTACACTACACTACACTATACTACACTACACTACACTACACTACACTACACTACACTACATTACATTACACTACACTACACTATAATACACTACACTACACTACACTATAGTACACTACACTACACTACACTATAATACACTACACTACACTACACTATAATACACTACACTACACTATAGTACACTACACTACACTACACTATAATACACTACACTACACTATAGTACACTACACTATAATACACTACACTACACTACACTACACTATAGTACACTACACTATACTACACTATAGTACACTACACTATACTACACTATAGTACACTACACTACACTACACTATAATACACTACACTACACTATAATACACTACACTACACTATACTACACTATAGTACACTACACTACACTATAGTACACTACACTTTACTACACTATAATACACTACACTACACTATAGAACACTTCACTAAACTACACTACACTAAACTACACTACACTACACTATAGTACACTACACTATAATACACTACACTACACTACACTATAGTACACTACACTATACTACACTATAGTACACTACACTATAATACACTACACTACACTACACTACACTATAGTACACTACACTATACTACACTATAGTACACTACACTACACTACACTATAATACACTACACTACACTACACTATAGTACAGTACACTATACTACACTATAGTACACTACACTACACTACACTATAATACACTACACTACACTACACTATAGTACACTACACTATAATACACTACACTACACTACACTACACTATAGTACACTACACTATACTACACTATAGTACACTACACTACACTACACTATAATACACTACACTACACTACACTATAGTACAGTACACTATACTACACTATAGTACACTACACTACACTACACTATAATACACTACACTACACTATAGTACACTACACTATAGTACACTACACTATACTACACTACACTACACTACACTGTAGTACACTACACTACGCTACACTACACTATAGTACACTATAGTACACTACAATACTCTACACTACACTACACTATAGTACACTAAACTACACTACACTACACTATAGTACACTAAACTACACTACACTAATCTACACTACATTACACTATAGTACACTACAATACACTATAGTACACTACACTACACTACACTTTAATACACTACACTACACTATAGTACACTTCACTACACTATAGTACACTACACTAAACTACACTACACTAATCTACATTACATTACACTACACTACACTACACTACACTACATTACATTACATTACATTACACTACACTACACTACACTACACTCCACTACATTACATTACATTACACTACACTACACTACATCACACTACACTACTCTACACTACATTACATTACATCACACTACACTACACTACACTACATTACACTACACTACACTACATTACACTACACTACACTACACTACATTACATTACACTACACTACATTACACTACACTACACTACATTACACTACATTACACTACACTACACTACATTACACTACATTAGATTACACTATATTACATTACACTACATTACATTTCACTTCATTACACTACACTACTCTACATTACACTACACTACACTACATTACACTACACTATACTACACTATAGTACACTACAGTACACTATAGTACACTACACTACACTATAGTACACTACAGTACACTATACCACACTACACTACACTACACTACACTATAATACACTACACTACACTACACTACACTATAGTACACTACACTATACTACACTAAACTACACTACACTACACTATAATACACTACACTACACTACACTATAGTACACTACACTACACTACATTATAATACACTACACTACACTACACTATACTATAGTACACTACACTACACCACACTATAATACACTACACTACACTACACTATAGTACACTACACTATACTACACTATAGTACACTACAGTACACTGCACTACACTACACAACACTACACTATAATACACTACACTACACTATAGTACACTACACTATAGTACACTACACTATAGTACACTACACTATACTACACTATAGTACACTACACTATACTACACTATAGTACACTATAATACACTACACTACACTATAGTACACTACACTACACTACACTATAATACACTACACTACAATACACTATAGTACACTACACTATACTACACTATAGTACACTACAGTACACTGCACTACACTACACTACACTACACTACACTATAATACACTACACTACACTATAGTACACTACACTACACTACACTACACTATAATACACTACACTACACTACACTACACTATAGTACACTACACTATACTACACTATAGTACACTACACTACACTACACTATAATACACTACACTACACTATAGTACACTACACTACACTACACTACACTACACTATAATACACTACACTACACTATAGTACACTACACTACACTACACTATAATACACTACACTACACAACACTACACTATAGTACACTACACTATACTACACTATAGTACACTACAGTACACTGCACTACACTACACTACACTACACTACACTATGATACACTACACTACACTATAGTACACTACACTACACTACACTATAATACACTACACTACACTATAGTACACTACACTATAGTACACTACACTATACTACACTACACTACACTGTAGTACACTACACTACTGTACACTATAATACACTACACTACACTATAGTACACTACAATACTCTACACTACACTACACTATAGTACACTACACTACACTACACTGTAGTACACTACACTACACTATAATACACTACACTATAGTACACTACAATACTCTACACTACACTACACTATAGTACACTACACTACACTACACTGTAGTACACTACACTACACTACACTATAATACACTACACTACACTATAGTACACTACAATACTCTACACTACACTACACTATAGTACACTACACTACACTATAATACACTATAGTACACTACAATACTCTACACTACACTACACTATAGTACACTAAACTACACTACACTACACTATAGTACACTAATCTACACTACACTTAACTACACTACACAACACTACACTACACTACAATACACTATAGTACACTACACTACACTACACTATAATACACTACACTACACTATAGTACACTTCACTACACTATAGTACACTACACTAAACTACACTACACTAATCTACACTACATTACACTACAGTACAGTACAATACACTACATTACACTACACTACACTACACTACACTACATTACATTACATTACACTACACTACACTGCACTACTCTACACTACACTACATTACACTACACTACACTACACTACATTACACTACACTACTCTACACTACACTACATTACACTACATTACACTACACTACACTACACTACACTACACTACACTACACTACATTACACTACACTACACTACATTACACTACATTACACTACACTACACTACACTACACTACATTACACTACACTACACTACACTACACTACACTACACTACATTACATTACACTACACTACATTACACTACACTACACTACACTATAATACACTACACTACACTATAGTACACTACACTACACTACACTGTAGTACACTACACTGTAGTACACTACACTACACTACACTATAATACACTACACTACATTATAGTACACTACACTAAACTACACTACACTAATCTACACTACATTACACTATAGTACAGTACACTACACTATAGTACACTACACTACACTATAATACACTATAGTACACTACACTACACTATAATTCACTACACTACACTACACTATACTACACTATAGTACACTACAGTACACTACACTACACTACACTATAATACACTACACTACACTGCACTATAGTACACTACACTACACTACACTATAGTACACTACACTATACTACACTATAGTACACTAAACTACACTATAGTACACTACACTATACTACACTATAGTACACTACACTACACTATAGTACACTACACTACACTACACTATAGTACACTACACTATACTACACTATAGTACACTACACTACAGTACACTACACTACACTACACTACACTATAATACACTACACTACACGATAGTACACTACACTACACTATAGTACACTACAATACTCTACACTACACTACACTATAGTACACTACACAACACTACACTATAGTACACTACACTACACTACACTATAGTACACTACACTATAATACACTACACTACACTATAGTACACTACACTACTCTACACAACACTACACTATAGTGCACTACACTAAACTACACTACACTAATCTACACTACATTACACTATAGTACACTACAATACACTATAGTACACTACACTACACTACACTATAATACACTACACTACACTATAGTACACTACACTACACTATAATACACTACACTACACTACTCTACACTACACTACACTATAGTACACTACACTACACTATACTACACTACACAACACTATAGAACACTACACTACACTACACTATAATACACTACACTACACTACACTACACTACACTATAGTACACTACACTACACTATAATACACTATAATACAATACACTACACTACACTACTCTACACTACACTACACTATAGTACACTACACTACACTATACTACACTACACTACACTATAGAACACTACACTACACTACACTATAATACACTACAGTACACTACACTATAGTACACTACACTACACTTCACTATAATACACTACACTACACTACACTACACTATAGTACACTACACTACACTACACTATAATACACTACACTACACTATAGTACACTACACTATAATACACTACACTACACTACACTACACTATAGTACACTACACTATACTACACTATAGTACACTACACTACCCTATAGTACACTACACTATACTACACTATAGTACACTACACTATACTACACTATAGTACACTACACTACACTACACTATAGTACACTACACTACACTACACTATAATACACTACACTACACTACACTACACTATAGTACACTACACTATACTACACTATAGTACACTACAGTACACTATTCTACACTACACTACACTACACTATAGTACACTACACTACACTACACTACACTACACTATAATACACTACACTACACTACACTGTAGTACACTACAGTACACTATACTACACTACACTATAATACACTACACTACACTACAATATAGTTCACTACACTACACTATAGTACACTACACTACACTATAGTACACTACACTACACTACACTATAGTACACTACACTACACTATAGTACACTACACTACACTATAGTACACTACACTACACTATAGTACACTACACTACACTATAATACACTACACTATAGTACACTACAATACTCTACACTACACTACACTACAATACACTGTAGTACACTACACTACACTATAATACACTTCACTACACTATAGTACACTACACTATAGTACACTACACTATACTACACTACACTACACTACACTGTAGTACACTACACTACGCTACACTATAATACACCACACTACACTATAGTATACTACAATACTCTACACTACACTACACTACACTACATTACACTACACTACATTACACTACACTACACTACACTACATTACACTACACTTCACTACATTACACTACACTACACTACACTACATTACACTACACTACATTACACTACACTACACTATAGTACACTACACTAAACTACACTACACTACATTACACTATAGTACACTACGATACACTATAGTACACTACAATACAGTATAGTACACTACAATACACTAAGTGTGTGTGTGTTTGTCTGTGTTGTGTATTGTGGTCTGGACTATAATGCAGTCTGTGTCCTCACTGGTGTTTATTCTGTCTACAGCACCACCAGAAAACCATTCACTCGGACTTTCAACTGTCACTTCAGGAACACATGTGACTGATAGGAGTGAGTACATGGAGCATACACTACATTACACTATAGTACACTACACTACACTATAATACACTACACTACACTACACTATACTACACTATAGTACACTACAGTACACTACACTACACTACACTACACTACTCTACACTACACTACACTACACTACACTACACTATAGTACACTACACTACACTACACTATAGAACACTACACTACACTACACTATAATACACTACACTACACTACACTATAGTACACTACACTACACTACACTATAATACACTACACTACACTACACTATAGTACACTACACTATAATACACTACACTACACTACACTACACTATAGTACACTACACTATACTACACTATAGTACACTACACTATACTACACTATAGTACACTACACTACACTACACTATAATACACTACACTACACTATAATACACTACACTACACTACACTACACTATAGTACACTACACTCTACTACACTATAGTACACTACACTACACTATAGTACACTACACTATACTACACTATAGTACACTACACTACACTACACTATAATACACTACACTACACTACACTATAGTACACTACACTACACTACACTATAATACACTATAGTACACTACAGTACACTATACTACACTACACTACACTACACTATAATACACTACACTACACTACACTATAATACACTATAGTACACTACACTACACTATAATACACTACACTACACTACACTATACTACACTATAGTACACTACAGTACACTACACTACACTACACTACTCTACACTACACTACACTACACTACACTACACTATAGAACACTACACTACACTATAATACACTACACTACACTATAATACACTACACTACACTACACTATAATACACTACACTACACTATAGTACACTACACTACACTACACTACACTATAATACACTACACTACATTACACTACACTATAGTACACTACACTACACTATAATACACTACACTACACTACACTATAGTACACTACACTATAATACACTACACTACACTATAGTACACTACACTATACTACACTATAGTACACTACACTATACTACACTATAGTACACTACACTACACTATAATACACTACACTACACTACACTATAGTACACTACACTATACTATACTATAGTACACTACAGTACACTGCACTACACTACACTACACTACACTATAATACACTACACTACACTATAGTACACTACACTACACTACACTACTCTATAATACACTACACTACACTACACTACACTACACTATAGTACACTACACTATACTACACTATAGTACACTACACTACACTACACTATAATACACTACACTACACTATAGTACACTACACTATAGTACACTACACTATACTACACTACACTACATTACACTATAATACACTACACTACACTACACTACACTATAATACACTACACAACACTACACTATAGTACACTACACTATACTACACTATAGTACACTACAGTACACTGCACTACACTACACTACACTATAATACACTACACTACACTATAGTACACTACACTACACTACACTACACTACACTACACTATAATACACTACACTACACTACACTATAGTACACTACACTATACTACACTATAGTACACTACACTACACTACACTATAATACACTACACTACACTATAGTACACTATAATACACTACACTACACAACACTACACTATAGTACACTACACTATACTACACTATAGTACACTACAGTACGCTGCACTACACTACACTACACTATAATACACTACACTACACTATAGTACACTACACTACACTACACTACACTACACTATAATACACTACACTACACTACACTATAGTACACTACACTATACTACACTATAGTACACTACACTACACTACACTATAATACACTACACTACACTATAGTACACTACACTATAGTACACTACACTATACTACACTACACTACACTACACTATAGTACACTAAACTACACTACATTAGATTACACTATATTACATTACACTACATTACATTTCACTTCATTACACTACACTACACTACATTACACTACATTACACTACACTACTCTACACTACACTACATTACACTACATTACACTACACTACACTACACTACATTACACTACACTACACTACATTACACTACACTACACTACACTACACTACACTACACTACATTACATTACACTACACTACACTATAATACACTACACTACACTATAGTACACTACACTACACTACACTATAATACACTACACTACACTATAGTACACTACACTATAATACACTACACTACACTACACTACACTATAGTACACTACACTATACTACACTATAGTACACTACACTATACTACACTATAGTACACTACACTACACTACACTATAATACACTACACTACACTATAATACACTACACTACACTACACTACACTATAGTACACTACACTATACTACACTATAGTACACTACACTACACTATAGTACACTACACTACACTATAGTACACTACACTATACTACACTATAATACACTACACTACACTATAGAACACTTCACGAAACTACACTACACTAAACTACACTACACTACACTATAGTACACTACACTACACTACACTATAATACACTACACTACACTATAGTACACTACACTATAATACACTACACTACACTACACTACACTATAGTACACTACACTATACTACACTATAGTACACTACACTACACTACACTATAATACACTACACTACACTACACTATAGTACAGTACACTATACTACACTATAGTACACTACACTACACTACACTATAATACACTACACTATAGTACACTACACTATAGTACACTACACTACACTACACTGTAGTACACTACACTACGCTACACTACACTATAGTACACTATAGTACACTACACTACACTATAATACACTATAGTACACTACAATACTCTACACTACACTACACTATAGTACACTAAACTACACTACACTAATCTACACTACATTACACTATAGTACACTACAATACACTATAGTACACTACACTACACTACACTATAATACACTACACTACACTATAGTACACTTCACTACACTATAGTACACTACACTAAACTACACTACACTAATCTACACTACATTACACTACACTACACTACACTACATTACACTACACTACATTACACTACACTACACTACACTACATTACACTACACTACACTACACTACATTACACTACACTACACTACATTACACTACATTACACTACACTACATTACACTACACTACACTACACTACACTACATTACACTACATTACACTACACTACACTACACTACATTACACTACACTACACTACACTACATTACACTACATTACACTACACTACACTACATTACACTACACTACACTACACTACACTACATTACATTACACTACACTACATTACACTACACTACACTACACTACACTACATTACATTACATTACACTACACTACACTACATTACACTACATTAGATTACACTATATTACATTACACTACATTACATTTCACTTCATTACACTACACTACTCTACACTACACTACATTACACTACATTACACTACACTACACTACACTACATTACAGTACACTACACTACATTACACTACACTACACTACACTACACTACACTACACTACACTACACTACACTACATTACATTACACTACACTACACTATAATACACTACACTACACTATAGTACACTACACTATAATACACTACACTACACTACACTACACTATAGTACACTACACTATACTACACTATAGTACACTACACTATACTACACTATAGTACACTACACTACACTACACTACACTATAATACTCTTCACTACACTACACTACACTATAGTACACTACACTATACTACACTATAGTACACTACACTACACTATAGTACACTACACTATACTACACTATAATACACTACACTACACTATAGAACACTTCACTAAACTACACTACACTAAACTACACTACATTACACTATAGTACTCTACAATACACTATAGTACACTACAATACACTAAGTGTGTGTGTGTTTGTCTGTGTTGTGTATTGTGGTCTGGACTATAATGCAGTCTGTGTCCTCACTGGTGTTTATTCTGTCTACAGCATCACCAGTAAACCATTCACTCGGACTTTCAACTGTCACTTCAGGAACACATGTGACTGATAGGAGTGAGTACATGGAGCATACACTACATTACACTATAGTACACTACACTACACTATAATACACTACACTACACTACACTATACTGCACTATAGTACACTACAGTACACTACACTTCACTACACTATAGTACACTACACTACACTACACTACACTACAGAACACTACACTACACTACACTATAATACACTACACTACACTATAGAACACTACACTACACTACTCTATAATACACTACACTACACTACACTGTAGTACTCTACACTACACTACACTATAATACACTACACTACACTACACTATAGTACACTACACTACACTACACTATAATACACTACACTACACTATAGTACACTACACTACACTACACTATAATACACTACACTACACTACACTATAGTACACTACACTACACTACACTATAATACAATACACTACACTACACTATAGTACACTACACTACACTACACTATAATACACTACACTACACTATAGTACACTACACTATAATACACTACACTACACTACACTAAACTATAGTACACTACACTACACTATAGTACATTACACTATACTACACTATAGTACACTACACTATACTACACTATAGTACACTACAGTACACTATAGTACACTACACTACACTACACTACACTATAATACACTACACTACACTACACTACACTATAGTACACTACACTATACTACACTATAGTACACTACAGTACACTATAGTACACTACACTACACTATAGTACACTACAGTACACTATACCACACTACACTACACTACACTATAATACACTACACTACACTACACTACACTATAGTACACTACACTATACTACACTAAACTACACTACACTACACTATAATACACTACACTACACTACACTATAGTACACTACACTACACTATACTATAGTACACAACACTACACCACACTATAATACACTACACTACACTATAGTACACTACACTATACTACACTATAGTACACTACAGTACACTGCACTACACTACACAACACTACACTATAATACACTACACTACACTATAGTACACTACACTATAGTACACTACACTATAGTACACTACACTATACTACACTATAGTACACTATAATACACTACACTACACTATAGTACACTACACTACACTACACTATAATACACTACACTACACTACACTATAGTACACTACACTATACTACACTATAGTACACTACAGTACACTGCACTACACTACACTACACTACACTACACTATAATACACTACACTACACTACACTACACTATAGTACACTACACTATACTACACTATAGTACACTACACTACACTACACTATAATACACTACACTACACTATAGTACACTACACTACACTACACTACACTACACTATAATACACTACACTACACTATAGTACACTACACTACACTACACTATAATACACTACACTACACAACACTACACTATAGTACACTACACTATACTACACTATAGTACACTACAGTACACTGCACTACACTACACTACACTACACTACACTATGATACACTACACTACACTATAGTACACTACACTACACTACACTACACTATAATAGACTACACTACACTACACTACACTATAGTACACTACACTATACTACACTATAGTACACTACACTACACTACACTATAATACACTACACTACACTATAGTACACTACACTATAGTACACTACACTATACTACACTACACTACACTGTAGTACACTACACTACTCTACACTATAATACACTACACTACACTATAGTACACTACAATACTCTACACTACACTACACTATAGTACACTACACTACACTACACTGTAGTACACTACACTACACTATAATACACTACACTATAGTACACTACAATACTCTACACTACACTACACTATAGTACACTACACTACACTACACTGTAGTACACTACACTACACTACACTATAATACACTACACTACACTATAGTACACTACAATACTCTACACTACACTACACTATAGTACACTACACTACACTATAATACACTATAGTACACTACAATACTCTACACTACACTACACTATAGTACACTAAACTACACTACACTACACTATAGTACACTAAACTACACTACACTAATCTACACTACATTACACTATAGTACACTACAATACACTATAGTACACTACACTACACTACACTATAATACACTACACTACACTATAGTACACTTCACTACACTATAGTACACTACACTAAACTACACTACACTAATCTACACTACATTACACTACAGTACAGTACAATACACTACATTACATTACATTACACTACACTACACTGCACTTCTCTACACTACACTACATTACACTACATTACACTACACTACACTACATTACACTACATTACACTACACTACACTACATTACACTACACTACACTACATTACACTACATTACACTACACTACACTACATTACACTACATTACACTACATTACACTACACTACACTACACTACACTACATTACATTACACTACACTACACTACATTACACTACACTACACTACATTACACTACACTACATTACACTACATTAGATTACACTATATTACATTACACTACATTACATTTCACTTCATTACACTACACTACACTACATTACACTACATTACACTACACTACTCTACACTACACTACATTTCACTACACTACACTACACTACACTACACTACATTACACTACACTACACTACACTACACTACATTACACTACACTACACTACACTACACTACACTAGACTACACTACACTACATTACATTACACTACACTACATTACACTACACTACACTACACTACACTACATTACACTACACTACACTACACTACACTACATTACACTACACTACATTACACAACACTACATTACACTACACTACACTATAATACACTACACTACACTATAGTACACTACACTAAACTACACTACACTAATCTACACTACATTACACTATAGTACAGTACAATACACTATAGTACACTACAATACACTAAGTGTGTGTGTGTTTGTCTGTGTTGTGTATTGTGGTCTGGACTATAATGCAGTCTGTGTCCTCACTGGTGTTGATTCTGTCTACAGCATCACCAGAAAACCATTCACTCGGACTTTCAACTGTCACTTCAGGAACACATGTGACTGATAGGAGTGAGTACATGGAGCATACACTACATTACACTATAGTACACTACACTACACTATAATACACTACACTACACTACACTATACTACACTATAGTACACTACAGTACACTACACTTCACTACACTATAGTACACTACACTACACTACACTATAGTACACTACACTACACTACACTATAATACACTACACTACACTATAGAACACTACACTACACTACTCTATAATACACTACACTACACTACACTGTAGTACACTACACTTCACTACACTATAGTACACTACACTACACTACACTATAGTACACTACACTACACTACACTATAATACACTACACTACACTATAGTACACTACACTACACTATAATACACTACACTACACTACACTATAGTACACTACACTACACTACACTATAATACACTACACTACACTACACTATAGTACACTACACTATAATACACTACACTACACTACACTATAGTACACTACACTATAGTACACTACACTACACTATAGTACACTACACTATACTACACTATAGTACACTACACTACACTATAGTACACTACACTATACTACACTATAGTACACTACAGTACACTATAGTACACTACACTACACTACACTACACTATAATACACTACACTACACTACACTATAGTACACTACACTATACTACACTATAGTACACTACAGTACACTATAGTACACTACACTACACTACACTATAGTACACTACAGTACACTATACCACACTACACTACACTACACTATAATACACTACACTACACTACACTACACTATAGTACACTACACTATACTACACTAAAGTACACTACAGTACACTACACTACACTACACTATACTACACTACACTATAATACACTACACTACACTACAATATAGTACACTACACTACACTATAGTACACTACACTACACTACACTATAGTACACTACACTACACTACACTACACTATAATACACTACACTACACTACACTACACTATAGTACACTACACTACACTACACTATAGTACACTACACTACACTATAATACACTACACTACACTACACTACACTACACTATAGTACACTACACTATACTACACTATACTACACTACACTACACTATAATACACTACACTACACTACACTATAGTACACTACACTATACTACACTAAAGTACACTACAGTACACTACACTACACTACACTACACTACACTATAGTACACTACAGTACACTATACTACACTACACTATAATACACTACACTACACTACACTATAGTACACTACACTACACTACACTGAAGTACACTACACTACGCTACACTATAATACACTACACTACACTATAGTACACTACAATACTCTACACTACACTACACTATAGTACACTACACTACACTACACTGTAGTACACTACACTACACTACACTATAATACACTACACTACACTATAGTACACTACACTACACTACACTGTAGTACACTACACTACACTACACTACACTATAATACACTACACTACACTATAGTACACTACACTACACTACACTGTAGTACACTACACTACACTACACTATAATACACTACACTACACTATAGTACACTACACTATAGTACACTACAATACTCTACACTACACTACACTACCTTACACTACATTGCACTACACTACACTACACTACATTACACTACACTACACTATAGTACAGTACAATACACTATAGTACACTACAATACACTAAGTGTGTGTGTGTTTGTCTGTGTTGTGTATTGTGGTCTGGACTATAATGCAGTCTGTGTCCTCACTGGTGTTTATTCTGTCTACAGCATCACCAGTAAACCATTCACTCGGACTTTCAACTGTCACTTCAGGAACACATGTGACTGATAGGAGTGAGTACATGGAGCATACACTACACTACACTATAGTACACTACACTACACTATAATACACTATAGTACACTACACTACACTATAATTCACTACACTACACTATACTACACTATAGTACACTACAGTACACTACACTACACTATAGTACACTACACTACACTGCACTATAGTACACTACACTACACTACACTATAATACACTACACTACACTACACTATAATACACTACACTACACTACACTATAGTACACTATAGTACACTAAACTACACTATAGTACACTACACTACACTACATTACACTACACTACACTACACTATAATACACTACACTACACTACACTATAGTACACTACACTATAATACACTACACTACACTATAGTACACTACACTATAGTACACTACACTACACTATAGTACACTACACTATACTACACTATAGTACACTACACTACACTATAGTACACTACACTATACTACACTATAGTACACTACAGTACACTATAGTACACTACACTAAACTACACTACACTATAATACACTACACTATAGTACACTACACTATACTACACTATAGTACACTACAGTACACTATAGTACACTACACTACACTACACTATAGTACACTACAGTACACTATACCACACTACACTACACTATAATACACTACACTATACTACACTAAAGTACACTACAGTACACTACACTACACTATACTACACTATAGTACACTACAGTACACTATACTACACTACACTATAATACACTACACTACACTACAATATAGTACACTACACTACACTATAGTACACTACACTACACTACACTATAGTACACTACACTACACTATAATACACTACACTACACTATAGTACACTACACTACACTACACTATAGTACACTACACTACACTACACTACACTATAATACACTACACTACACTACACTATAGCACACTACGCTATACTACACTAAAGTACACTACAGTACACTACACTACACTACACTACACTATAGTACACTACAGTACACTATACTACACTACACTATAATACACTATAGTACACTACACTATAGTACACTACAATACTCTACACTACACTACACTATAGTACACTACACTACACTACACTGTAGTACACTACACTACACGATAATACACTACACTACACTATACTGCACTACACTACACTACACTGAAGTACACTACACTACGCTACACTATAATACACTACACTACACTATAGTACACTACAATACTCTACACTACACTACACTATAGTACACTACACTACACTACACTGTAGTACACTACACTACACTATAATACACTACACTACACTATAGTACACTACACTACACTACACTGTAGTACACTACACTACACTACATTATACTACACTACACTACACTATAGTACACTACACTATAGTACACTACTCTATAGTACACTACAATACTCTACACTACACTACACTACCTTACACTACATTACACTACACTACACTATAGTACAGTACAATACACTATAGTACACTACAATACACTAAGTGTGTGTGTGTTTGTCTGTGTTGTGTATTGTGGTCTGGACTATAATGCAGTCTGTGTCCTCACTGGTGTTTATTCTGTCTACAGCATCACCAGTAAACCATTCTCTCGGACTTTCAACTGTCACTTCAGGAACACATGTGACTGATAGGAGTGAGTACATGGAGCATACACTACATTACACTATAGTACACTACACTACACTATAATACACTATAGTTCACTACACTACACTATAATTCACTACACTACACTACACTATACTACACTATAGTACACTACAGTACACTACACTACACTACACTATAATACACTACACTACACTGCACTATAGTACACTACACTACACTATAATACACTACACTACACTACACTACACTATAGTACACTACACTATACTACACTATAGTACACTAAACTACACTATAGTACACTACACTATACTACACTATAGTACACTACACTACACTATAGTACACTACACTACACTACACTACACTATAGTACACTACACTATACTACACTATAGTACACTACACTACAGTACACTACACTACACTATAATACACTACACTACACTACACTATAGTACACTACAGTACACTATACTACACTACACTACACTACACTATAATACACTACACTACACTACACTACACTACACTATACTACACTATAGTACACTACAGTACACTATACTACACTACACTATAATACACTACACTACACTACACTATAGTACACTACACTACACTACACTACACTATAATACACTACACTACACTACACTACACTATAGTACACTACACTACACTACACTATAGTACACTACACTACACTATACTACACTACACTACAATACACTATAGTACACTACAATATAGTACAATTCACTACACTATAGTACACTACACTACACTACACTATAGTACACTACACTACACTATAATACACTACACTACACTATAGTACACTACACTATAGTACACTACAATACTCTACACTACACTACACTATAGTACACTACACTACACTATAATACACTACACTACACTATAGTACACTACACTATAGTACACTACAATACTCTACACTACACTACACTATAGTACACTACACTACACTACACTACACTGAAGTACACTACACTACGCTACACTATAATACACTACACTACACTATAGTACACTACAATACTCTACACTACACTACACTATAGTTCACTACACAACACTACACTGTAGTACACTACACTACACTATAATACACTACACTACACTATAGTACACTACACTATAGTACACTACACTACACTACACTACACTATAATACACTGCACTACACTATAGTACACTACAATACTCTACACTACACTACACTATAGTATACTACACTACACTACACTGTAGTACACTACACTACACTATAATACACTACACTACACTATAGTACACTACACTATAGTACACTACACTACACTGTAGTACACTACACTACACTATAATACACTACACTTCATTATAGTACACTACACTATAGTACACTACACTATAGTACACTACAATACTCTACACTACACTACACTATAGTACACTACACTACACTGTAGTACACTACACTACACTATAATACACTACACTACTCTATAGTACACTACACTATAGTACACTACAATACTCTACACTATAGTACACTACACTACACTACACTGTAGTACACTACACTACACTATAATACACTACACTACACTACACTATAGTACACTACACTACACTACACTATAATACACTACACTATAGTACACTACTCTACACTACACTATAATTCACTACACTACACTACACTATAATGCACTACACTACACTACACTATACTACACTATAGTACACTACACTACACTACACTACACTATAGTACACTGCACTATACTACACTAGACTACACTACACTATAGTACACTACACTATACTACACTATAGTACACTACACTACAGTTCACTATACTACACTACACTACACTACACTACACTACACTATAATACACTACACTACACTACACTACACTACACTACACTATAGTACACTACACTATACTACACTAAAGTACACTACAGTACACTACACTACACTACACTACACTATAGTACACTACAATACACTATACTACACTACACTATAATACACTACACTACACTACAATATAGTACACTACACTACACTATAGTACACTACACTACACTACACTATAGTACACTACACTACACTACACTATAGTACACTACACTACACTACACTACACTATAGTACACTACACTACACTATAATACACTACACTACACTATAGTACACTACACTATAGTACACTACAATACTCTACACTACACTACACTATAGTACACTATACTACACTATAGTACACTACAGTACACTACACTACACTACTCTACAATACACTACACTACACTACACTATAATACACTACACTACACTATAGAACACTACACTACACTACACTATAATACACTACACTACACTACACTATAATACACTACACTAAACTACACTACACTATAGTACACTACACTATACTACACTATAGTACACTACACTACACTATAGTACACTACACTATAGTACACTACACTATACTACACTATAGTACACTACACTATACTACACTATAGTACACTACACTACACTACACTACACTACACTATAGTGCACTACACTATACTACACTATAGTACACTACAGTACACTATACTAGACTACACTACACTACACTATAATACACTACACTACACTACACTTTAGTACACTACACTACACTATAATACACTACACTACACTACACTACACTATAGTACACTACACTATACTACACTATAGTACACTACAAAACACTACACTATAATACACTACACTGCACTACACTATAGTACACTACACTACACTATAATACACTACACTACACTACACTACACTACAGTACACTACACTACATTACATTACACTACATTACACTACACTACACTACATTACACTACATTACATTACACTACACTACACTACATTACATTACACTACATTACACTACACTACACTACATTACATTACACTACATTACACTACACTACACTACATTACATTACACTACACTACACTACACTATAGTACACTACACTACACTACACTATAATACACTACACTACACTACACTATAGTACACTACACTACACTACACTATACTACACTATAATACACTACATTACACTACACTATAATACACTACGCTACACTATACTACACTATAGTACACTACACTACATTACACTACACTACATTACACTACACTACATTACACTACAATACACTACATTACACTACACTACATTACACTACAATACACTACATTACACTACACTACACTACATTACATTACACTACACTACAACTACAGTACACTACACTACATTACACTACACTACATTACACTACACTACATTACACTACATTACACTACACTACATTACACTACACTACATTACACTACACTACATTACACTACATTACACTACACTACTCTACACTACACTACATTACACTACATTACACTACACTACACTACACTACACTACATTACATTACACTACATTACACTACACTACACTACATTACACTACACTACATTACACTACATTACATTACACTATATTACATTACACTACATTACATTACACTACATTACACTACACTACACTACATTACACTACACTACATTACACTACATTACATTACACTACATTACATTACACTACACTACATTACACTACACTACATTACACTACACTACATTACACTACAATACACTACATTACACTACATTACACTACATTACACTACAATACACTACACTACACTACACTACACTACATTACATTACACTACATTACACTACACTACACTACATTACACTACACTACATTACACTACATTACATTACACTATATTACATTACACTACATTACATTACACTACATTACACTACACTACACTACATTACACTACACTACATTACACTACATTACATTACACTATATTACATTACACTACATTACACTACACTACATTACACTACACTACATTACACTACAATACACTACATTACACTACATTACACTACATTACACTACATTACACTACACTACATTACACTACACTACATTACACTACATTACACTACACTACATTACATTACACTACATTACACTACATTACACTACATTACACTACACTACATTACACTACATTACATTACACTACACTACATTACACTACATTACACTACACTACATTACACTACACTACATTACACTACAATACACTACATTACACTACATTACACTACATTACACTACACTACATTACACTACACTACATTACACTACAATACACTACATTACACTACATTACACTACATTACACTACAATACACTACATTACACTACACTACACTACACTACACTACAACTACAGTACACTACACTACATTACACTACACTACATTACACTACACTACATTACACTACATTACACTACACTACATTACACTACACTACATTACACTACATTACACTACACTACACTACACTACATTACACTACACTACATTACACTACACTACACTACATTACATTACACTACACTACACTACATTACACTACACTACATTACATTACACTACATTACACTACATTACACTACACTACATTACATTACACTACATTACATTACACTACATTACACTACACTACATTACATTACACTACATTACATTACACTACATTACACTACATTACACTACACTACACTACATTACATTACACTACATTACACTACACTACACTACATTACATTACATTACACTACATTACACTACACTACACTACATTACATTACACTACACTACAGTACACTGTACATTACACTGTGTTACTCAACATGTTTACATTTACAGCATTAGGCATGCCTTTCTCCAGAACGACGTTCAAAAGTGCTTCGAATTCATACATTGATACTGATTCACTAGCTCCCATACTACGGATACCATAAGTCAAACTCTTTTGGGCTTGAGCTGATATCCATGATATGTCTGCCAGATCTCTAAGAAGAGAACGCCATGGTGTTTGGGGGAGGATAAAACAATGTAAGTTAAGTGTCCTCAGCATAGCAGTGTGTAGAGGGAGGAAAAAAGAGGACTATGTACTGAGCTTTGTGGGACACCAGCACATGTTCAATCCCTGCAGCATGAATTCCAAGATTTTTGTGAGTGGACAACAGAGTCTTGTGGTTTACTGTGTCAGATGCTGCTGAAAGGTCAAGGAAGATGAGGACAGATGAACGCTTGGGTGATCTAGCTGCATGTAGTTTCTTGGTCTCTGTGGAATGTGCTTCTTTGAAGCCAGACTGGTTGGGATCTTGGAGGTTGTTCTGTGAGAGATAGAGAGATAGTTGATTGTGTTCAAGGATTTTAAAAGAAAAGAGCGACGTGGTCTCAGACTGTAGCTGCTGATGGATCCAGGTTTCTGGAGTATCTTTGGCAAAGTAGCTTCACTGCACTGAAGGTGGTAGCTTAGTGGTCACAGTGTTGCACTACTGATAAGAAGGTCATGAGGTTGAATCCCAGGTCCACTGAGACACCACTGCTGGCTCCTTGAGCAAGGCGTTTTACCCACAACTGCTCAGTGGTATAAAATGAGATCAAATGTAAGTCGCTCTGGATAAGGGCCCAAAATTACTACACTGCAGTGCACTACTTTGCACTACACTACACACTACTGCACTATGTAGTTATACACTATGTATCATTATAACAAAGTTATGTTATTCACCACATATGTAGTGCCCATATGTGGTGCAGTATAGCAAACAGTAAGGTATATGGGATTCATGATATAAATATGAATTTACATTATACACATGCATAGCTTCCACTGCAGGAGCACAAATGACCCCCTCTGTCAGAGCTCAGATGGGTGATTATATGGACAACACACTACACACACCTCTATACCGACAAGGCATAACATTATGACCACCTGAGCACCCTGACCGGTCAGTGCAACAAACTGTGATGCACTGTGTATTCTGATCCCTTTCTATCAGAACCAGCATTAACTTCTTCAGCAGTTTGAGCAACAGTAGCTCGTCTGTTGGATCGGATCACACAGGTCAGCCTTCACTCCCCACATGCATCAATGAGCCTTGACCGCCATGACCCTGTCTCTGGTTCACCACTGTTCCTTTCTTGGACCACTTTTGATAGAAAATGTTGACTTGCTGCCTAATAAATCCCACCCACTAACAGGTGCCATGATGAGGAGATCACTTCAACTCTCACTGCTCATAATGTTATGGCTGATGTACATGCTAATATAAAACTGAGTTTGTTTTATAAGCTGTTGGTAACCCAAACACTTTTACACTTGCTGACCATACAGATGTGTTGGAATCTAAAGTGGATACAGCTGTAGTCCAACTAAAGTCATGAGCATGTAAAATAAACAGGATTTATCCTGACCTGGGGATGAGATGTAGATCACAGCAAAATTGACTAAAATTACAGCGATCACTACTTACAGTGGCTGAGAAGTGCAAAACAAAATAACAAAACCAAAAACACAATGACAATTGAGACAAAACGGAAAAGGTAGGTATAGTTTGTGAATGGAATTCTTATGTCACTCAGGATCTACAGGAAGTCCAGCAGTAGCTGCAGCAGTAGAAAGTGGATTGGTGTGTGTATGAACACAGCTCTGCTCTTATAGCGCTCCTTACATCCTTTAATCTGGAATAGTTTGGTCTTCAGAACATTCCTGTGTTCTTTAAGTGTGTGTTTAGAGATCACAAATAATCTTTACGCCATGATACGCTATCAGTATATTCAAAATCACGCCACATGAACGTCCTTCCTCACAGTAGCGTTGAATGAATTCCACTTTATTATAAATATATGTTTGTTATTTTCTTTGTTATAAGATTTAAAGTTGCACTATCTAAAAAAATTAGTGAACGCAGAACTCCACACATGTACAAGAAACAAAGTTACACACACAATTTCCTACTCCTGGGCGTCGCTAGGCCATTTTTAAGGGGGTTTTAGCCCCCCTAACATTTCTACTCAGCCCTCCTAAATTTCTGTGATTCTCCATAAACTCTACACAGATTGGTGATCGTCTCAGTCCCCTTTAAATTTCATATGAAAACAGCGGCAGACTTCGGCTCCTCCCCGTCTTTTTCACCATTTTGTTGTTTTGTTTTCTTATTTGTTGTTTTGGTTTTGTTATTTTGTTTTCTGATCTGTTTGCAGATCCTAAAGACAGAACTATGGGTTTGTTTACATTTTAGTTTTTTAATTAATATTTTTTTAAACATTGTTTCAGGTTCCTCTGATGCCACTTATGATGTGTTACCAGTTGTCCTTTTGAGTGGTAAGAGCTCTTTTTGAGGTTTTGTTTCTGAAATCTTGGGTGATGTAAAAATGTCACTTTGTGTGTGTGTGTGTTTTGCACTAACAGGTTTGTTGGCCCTGTTTGTGCTACTTATCCTTTTGGTCTTGATCCTCTGGCCCATTTGCAAGAGAGGAAGATATTACACACACGAGCCAAATGAAACAGAAGGTCCAAAGGTCCACGAACTGTCCGACTCTTCAGATGAAGGTATTCAATTCACCTAGATTCATACTCATGAAACAAATTTATTGACCTGTATGGGAAATCCGTCTCACATCATGGTTCCAGTGAAACCATTAAGATCAACCAGTAATAAAATAATATATTCACATTCATTTTGATTGTGAATTTTGACTCACTGATTCATTTTTGACTCTGACTCACTGATTCATTTTTGACTCTGACTCACTGATTCATAGATTAGACTGACTGAATTTAAGTTGCAATATTTTACACAACTTAAACTTACGCTCCTTGATGGAAATTTGTTTGATTTCTTGATTCACGTTTCAAAACATTATATGATGTGGAACAAAATGAAATGGAATTACTAATTATTATTATTATTATTATTATTATTATTATTACTATTATTTTTATTATTATTACTATTATTTTTATTATTATTATTTTGGATACTTCAATACTGATCCTCAGGGACTGATGTTAGCTCATATGATAACTGACAGCTGAGTCAAGATTCACTATCTGTATTGATCTCAAGCTCCAAGACCAATCATACTATTTGGGTTGCTTTGATTCATAGAGGCACTTAAATTCGTTCCGTGACATCGAGAGAGTGTGTGAGTGTGTGTACTTCTCTATATATTATTATCAGATTAATCCCAGGAGACACAACAGTCTCTCTGCACGTCCGTTAAAAAACAAGGTGTAAAATAACAAGAAAGCAAAAATTGTGACGCATCAAAAAGACTCACCTCATGAGCCGTTTTTAATTAAAAAATTTAAATTTAATTTTAATTCCAAAGCTTTTATTTCACAGCAGGCAGTAACATAACTCTATAAAGTCTAGCTATAAAAATCATTCTATTATTTATACAATAAACTCTTAGGTGCCCCTTTTATATAAAGAATACATGAACTAATGATGATTCATTGATTCATTTCAATTTGTTAATAAGCTGTGGATATGTGTATATATGTATGTGTGTGTGTGTCTAAATGTGTGTGTGATAAAGAGGTTCATAGATTCTAATAGAAAATTCTCTCCACTCCAGATCTGTGATCATCATCATCATCATCCTCCTCCTCCCTTC
>NC_080736.1:16217058-16222058 GCF_019097595.1 Hemibagrus wyckioides | reverse complement strand
TAAACACACACACACACACGTTACAGTAAACACACACACACGTTACAGTAAACACACACACGTTACAGTAAACACACACACACATGTTACAGTAAACACACACACACGTTACAGTAAACAGACACAAACACACACACACACGTTACAGTAAACACACACACACACGTTACAGTAAACACACACACACACGTTACAGTAAACACAAACACACACACACGTTACAGTAAACACACACACACACGTTACAGTAAACACACACACACATGTTACAGTAAACACACACACACACGTTACAGTAAACACACACACACGTTACAGTAAACAGACACACACACGTTACAGTAAACACACACACACACACACGTTACAGTAAACACACACACACACACACACGTTACAGTAAACACACACACATACATTACAGTAAACACACACACACACGTTACAGGAAACACACACACACACGTTACA
Source organism: Hemibagrus wyckioides (assembly GCF_019097595.1). Lineage (NCBI taxonomy): Eukaryota > Metazoa > Chordata > Actinopteri > Siluriformes > Bagridae > Hemibagrus > Hemibagrus wyckioides. The sequence continues at coordinate 16,221,587 of NC_080736.1, read as the reverse complement.
GTAAACACACACACACGTTACAGTAAACACACACAAACACACACACGTTACAGTAAACACACACACACACGTTACAGTAAACACACACAAACACACACACACACGTTACAGTAAACACACACACACGTTACAGTAAACACACACACACACGTTACAGTAAACACACACACACGTTACAGTAAACACACACAAACACACACACACACACACACGTTACAGTAAACACACACACACACGTTACAGTAAACACACACAAACACACACACACACACACGTTACAGTAAACACACACACACACACACACGTTACAGTAAACACACACAAACACACACACACACACACACGTTACAGTAAACACACACACACGTTACAGTAAACACACACAAACACACACACACACACACGTTACAGTAAACACACACACACACGTTACAGTAAACACACACAAACACACACACACACACGTTACAATAAACAAACACACACGTTACAATAAACACACACACACGTTACAGTAAACACACACACACACGTTACAGTAAACACACACACACGTTACAGTAAACACACACACACGTTACAGTAAACACACACACACACGTTACAGTAAACACACACACACACACGTTACAGTAAACACACACACACACGTTACAGTAAACACACACACACGTTACAGTAAACACACACACACACGTTACAGTAAACACACACACACGTTACAGTAAACACACACAAACACACACACACCTTACAGTAAACACACACACACACACCTTACAGTAAACACACACACACACGTTACAGTAAACACACACACACACACACACACACACCTTACAGTAAACACACACACACACACACCTTACAGTAAACACACACACACACACCTTACAGTAAACACACACACACACACACACCTTACAGTAAACACACACACACACACACCTTTCAGTAAACACACACACACACACACACCTTTCAGTAAACACACACACACAAACACACCTTACAGTAAACACACACACACAAACACACCTTACAGTAAACACACACACACAAACACAGTGTGTGTGAGAGAGAGGTTTCATGACTCCCTTAAATGATTCTTTCTTTGTTTTTCCATGACTCATTAAAGTGAATCAGTAGAATGGTTTAGCAGCCGTGAGCGAATCCAGCAATAAAACTAGAAGGCTGATGATATGCTAACCATGCTAAAAGCAGACGCTGAGTGAAACGATTTTCTGGAATGTTCTGGTGAAATCTGGCACTAAAGCGCTCCTAAAGAGTCTCATAAAGCTCTTAAGCTCTTGTAGCAACACGACCACGCTAATGCTACTGTAATTGCTAAATATAATGAGGGTTTAAGGGGAAATAAGCTAACGATAAACACTAATGCGCAGTGTAATTAGGGGCTGAGAGGAAACACGCGGATGCTAATGCACTAACGTAAGCGCTGATGCTCCAGATAATGAGACACCGGGCTGAAATACGCTGATGCTAATGCCACAGTAAACACAGACAAGGTGAAACGTGCTACGCTAATGCTAGGACACTGTTGTTAGTGAAGCTAACACAGACGTTAACATAGACATGAATTGAGAGGAAAGATGATGCTAATATACTTATATCATTACGTAGTGTTAGCATCAGCTAGCATAGCTTCTGTGTGAGAGAGTGTTAAACTACAGCGGTTTTGCTAACAGCTAAACTCTCAGCCTGACGGTCATCAGCATGTGCAGGGCTAAAATAATTTAACAGAGAATTCTGCAACAGATGATTAAGGGCTAATGGTTTCCTAACAGCAGCTAGCAGATGCTAATGCGCTATTTTGTACACGTGATTAATGAAGTGATTAATGAAACGTGTGTGTGTGTGTGTGTTTACTGTAATGTGTGTGTGTATGTGTGTTTACTGTAAGGTGTGTGTGTGTGTGTGTTTACTGTAAGGTGTGTGTGTGTGTTTACTGTAACGTGTGTGTGTGTGCTAGTGTGACGCTAACTGGCTAGTTTGTACACGTGATTAATGAAGTAAACGTGTGTGTGTGTGTGTTTACTGTAATGTGTGTGTGTGTGTGTTTACTGTAATGTGTGTGTGTGTGTGTTTACTGTAATGTGTGTGTGTGTGTGTGTTTACTGTAATGTGTGTGTGTGTGTGTGTTTACTGTAATGTGTGTGTGTGTTTACTGTAATGTGTGTGTGTGTGTGTTTACTGTAATGTGTGTGTGTGTGTTTACTGTAATGTGTGTGTGTGTGTGTTTACTGTAATGTGTGTGTGTGTGTGTGTGTGTGTGTGTTTACTGTAATGTGTGTGTGTGTGTGTGTGTGTGTGTGTTTACTGTAATTTGTGTGTGTGTGTGTGTTTACTGTAATGTGTGTGTGTGTGTTTACTGTAATGTGTGTGTGTGTGTGTGTGTGTTTACTGTAATGTGTGTGTGTGTGTGTGTGTGTTTACTGTAATGTGTGTGTGTGTGTGTGTGTTTACTGTAAGGTGTGTGTGTGTGTGTGTTTACTGTAATGTGTGTGTGTGTTTACTGTAATGTGTGTGTGTGTGTGTGTTTACTGTAATGTGTGTGTGTGTGTGTTTACTGTAAGGTGTGTGTGTGTGTGTGTGTGTTTACTGTAACATGTGTGTGTGTTAGTGTGACGCTAACTGGCTAATTTGTACACGTGATTAATGAAGTAAACGTGTGTGTGTGTGTTTACTGTAACGTGTGTGTGTGTGTGTGTGTTTACTGTAACGTGTGTGTGTGTTAGTGTGACGCTAACTGGCTAATTTGTACACGTGATTAATGAAGTAAACGTGTGTGTGTGTGTTTTTACTGTAACGTGTGTGTGTGTGTTAGTGTGACACTAACTGGCTAGTTTGTACACATGATTAATGAAGTAAACGTGTGTGTGTTTACTGTAATGTGTGTGTGTGTGTTTACTGTAACATGTGTGTGTGTGTTTACTGTAATGTGTGTGTGTGTTTACTGTAATGTGTGTGTGTGTTTACTGTAACATGTGTGTGTGTGTTAGTGTGACGCTAACTGGCTCGTTTGTACACATGATTAATGAAGTAAACGTGTCTGTGTGTGTGTGTGTGTTTACTGTATCGTGTGTGTGTGTGTTTACTGTAACGTGTATGTGTGTGTTAGTGTGATGCTAACTGGCTAGTGTGTATGTGTGATTAATGAAGTAAACGTGTGTGTGTGTGTGTTTACTGTAATGTGTGTGTGTGTGTGTGTGTTTACTGTAACGTATGTGTGTGTGTGTGTGTATTAGTGTGATGCTAACTGGCTAATTTGTACACATGATTAATGAAGTAAACATGTGTGTGTGTGTGTTTACTGTAATGCATGTGTGTGTGTGTGTGTGTTTACTGTAACGTGTGTGTGTTTACTGTAACGTGTGTGTGTGTTAGTGTGACGCTAACTGGCTAGTTTGTACACGTGATTAATGAAGTAAACGTGTGTGTGTGTTTACTGTAATGTGTGTGTGTGTTTACTGTAACGTGTGTGTGTGTTTACTGTAATGTGTGTGTGTGTGTGTTTACTATAATGTGTGTGTGTTTACTATAATGTGTGTGTGTTTACTATAATGTGTGTGTGTTTACTGTAATGTGTGTGTGTGTGTGTGTTTACTGTAATGCGTGTATGTGTGTGTGTTTACTGTAACGTGTGTGTGTGTTAGTGTGATGCTAACTGGCTAGTTTGTACGCGTGATTAATGAAGTAAACGTGTGTGTGTGTGTTTACTGTAACGTGTGTGTGTGTGTGTGTTTACTGTAACGTGTGTGTGTGTTAGTGTGATGCTAACTGGCTAGTTTGTACACGTGATTAATGAAGTAAACGTGTGTGTGTGTTTACTGTAACGTGTGTGTGTGTTTACTGTAACGTGTGTGTGTGTGTTTTTACTGTAACGTGTGTGTGTGTGTGTGTTAGTGTGACACTAACTGGCTAGTTTGTACTCATGATTAATGAAGTAAACGTGTGTGTGTGTGTTTACTGTAACGTGTGTGTGTGTGTGTTTACTGTAACATGTGTGTGTGTGTGTGTTTACTGTAAGGTGTGTGTGTGTGTTTACTGTAACGTGTGTGTGTGTGTGTTTACTGTAACGTGTATGTGTGTGTGTGTTTACTGTAACGTGTGTGTGTGTGTGTTTACTGTAACGTGTATGTGTGTGTGTGTGTTTACTGTAATGTGTGTGTGTGTGTGTTTACTGTAACGTGTGTGTGTGTTTACTGTAACATGTATATGTGTGTGTGTGTGTTTACTGTAACGTGTGTGTGTGTTTACTGTAGCGTGTGTGTGTGTGTGTGTGTTAGTGTGACGCTAACTGGCTAGTTTGTACATGTGATTAATGAAGTAAACGTGTGTGTGTGTGTTTACTGTAATGTGTGTGTGTGTGTGTGTGTGTGTTGGTGTGACGCTAACTGGCTAGTTTGTACACGTGATTAATGAAGTAAACGTGTGTGTGTGTTTACTGTAACGTGTGTGTGTGTGTGTGTTTACTGTAACGTGTGTATGTGTGTGTGTGTGTGTGTGTT
>NC_080736.1:16202058-16209558 GCF_019097595.1 Hemibagrus wyckioides | reverse complement strand
ACCTTCCTAGCCGATCCCTGATTAACAGAGTCAAACAGAGACACTGTAGCCGATCCTAGACCAGTCCTGGTTAATCATTTCCACACAAACACCATCACAGAGAATCAAGGACCATTCCAACTAACTCCAGCCTGAAACCAGTACAGAAGCCCCACTGTGACTAATCCCAGACCTGCTTTACTCCAGCCTGAAACCAGTACAGAAGCCCCACTGTGACTAATCCCAGACCTGCTTTACTCCAGCCTGAAACCAGTACAGAAGCCCCACTGTGACTAATCCCAGACCTGCTTTACTCCAGCCTGAAACCAGTACAGAAGCCCCACTGTGACTAATCCCAGACTCTCTTAGCTTTTCCCAGATAAACAAATCCAACTACATAACCATTTCAGACTAATTAACCAATCCCACACTAACTCAGTCCCCAAACCAATCTCAACCAGTCTCTCCCTAAATCAGTCAGTCCCACATCCCAGTTTCCAAACTGATCCCAGACTAACACAGATAATCCCAGACCCAGTTAAACCATTAACTAATCCCAGTTCATTCCAGCTGATTTAATACTCGTCCAGACGGTCTCACACTCATCCCTGACTCTAGTTCATTTCATATAAGTTGGAATTCTTAGCACTTTTCTAAAACAATAAAGCTAAAGGAATTTACACACACACACCCTCTCTCTCTTTCACACACACACACACACCCTCTCTCTCTTTCACACACACACACACACACACACACCCCCTCTCTCTCTTTCACACACACACACACACACACACACCCCCTCTCTCTCTTTCACACACACACAGTCTCAAGTTTTACTTCAACCAAGCTGATGTTCTGAAACCACATCTTTAACAGCTCCATGTGTTTCCATCAGCTCCTGTTCTGTTCAGTGTTCTGGAGACGAGTAAGATGATGACATCATCAAGCGTGCATCAGCTAAAGACACACACACACACACACACATACACACACACACACACCACATACACACAAACCCACACCACATACACACACTACAACAGCATCTCTCAGCACCACCCATCTGTTTCCATTCTCTTTTATTTGTTCATGGGCCGTGTCCCGAACTGCTTAATGCTGACCTAGAATTTAACACTCTGTACGTACAACGACATAGTGGACACACACACACACACACACACACACACACACGTGTATCATTTGCAGTTTAGGACACAACAACAGGCTTAAAAATGGCCTCTTCTGTAAGAGGTTCAGAACAGGGCTCTAGAGAACACAATACTGACTCGAGTTCACAGAGGCGGGGCTTAAATTACAGGGGGAACCCTACTCACTACATAGTGCACTAGTTTTGAAAATATCTAGTACACTACAATTATAGCAGGCTGACATTAAAAACTGATTCTAGCATGAAATTTAAACTAAGTTTGCTGTGACATTAGAACGTTAGAGCTAACATTAGAGCTAACATTAGAGCTAACATTAGAGCTAACATTAAAGCTAACATTAGAGCTAACATTAGAGCTAACATTAGAGTTAACATTAAAGTTAACATTAGAGCTAACATTAGAGCTAACATTAAAGCTAACATTAGACCTAACATTAGAGCTAACATTAGAGTTAACATTAAAGTTAACATTAGAGCTAACATTAGAGCTAACATTAGAGTTAGAGTTAACATTAAAGCTAACATTAGAGCTAACATTAGAGTTAAATTAGAGCTAACATTGGAGCTAACATTAAAGCTAACATTAAAGCTAACATTAGAGTTAACATTAAAGCCAAAATTTGAGCTAACATTAAAGCTAACATTAGAGTTAACATTAAAGCTAACATTAAAGCTAACAGAGCTAACATTAGAGTTAACATTAGAGCTAACATTAGAGCTAACATTAGAGTTAAATTAGAGCTAACATTGGAGCTAACATTAAAGCTAACATTAAAGTTAACATTAGAGTTAACATTAGAGTTAACATTAAAGCCAAAATTTGAGCTAACATTAAAGCTAACATTAAAGCTAACATTAGAGTTAACATTAAAGCTAACATTAAAGCTAACAGAGCTAACATTAGAGTTAACATTAGAGCTAACATTAGAGCTAACATTAGAGTTAAATTAGAGCTAACATTGGAGCTAACATTAAAGCTAACATTAGAGTTAACATTAGAGTTAACATTAAAGCCAAAATTTGAGCTAACATTAAAGCTAACATTAGAGTTAACATTAAAGCTAACATTAGAGCTAACATTAGAGCTAACATTAAAGCTAACATTAGAGTTAACATTAGAGTTAACATTAGAGCTAACATTAAAGCTAACATTAGAGTTAACATTAGAGTTAAAGTTAGAGCTAACATTAAAGCTAACATTAGAGTTAACATTAGAGCTAACATTAGAGCTAACATTAGAGTTAAATTAGAGTTAACATTAGAGTTAACATTAGAGCTAACATTAAAGTTAACATTAGAGCTAACATTAGAGCTAACATTAGAGCTAACATTAGAGCTAACATTAGAGTTAAATTAGAGCTAACATTGGAGCTAACATTAAAGCTAACATTAGAGTTAACATTAGAGTTAACATTAAAGCCAAAATTTGAGCTAACATTAAAGCTAACATTAGAGTTAACATTAAAGCTAACATTAGAGCTAACATTAGAGCTAACATTAGAGTTAACATTAGAGCTAACATTAGTTAACATTAGAGCTAACATTAAAGTTAACATAAGAGCTAACATTAGAGCTAACATTAAAGCTAACAGAGTTAACATTAGAGCTAACATTAGAGCTAACATTAAAGTTAACATTAAAGCTAACAGAGTTAACATTAGAGCTAACATTAGAGCTAACATTAAAGTTAACATTAGAGCTAACATTAGAGCTAACATTAGAGCTAACATTAAAGTTAACATTAGAGCTAACATTAGAGCTAACATTAAAGCTAACATTAGAGCTAACATTAGAGCTAACATTAGAGCTAACATTAAAGTTAACATTAGAGCTAACATTAGAGCTAACATTAAAGCTAACATTAGAGCTAACATTAAAGCTAACATTAGAGCTAACATTAGAGCTAACATTAAAGCTAACATTAGAGCTAACATTAGAGCTAACATTAAAGCTAACATTAGAGCTAACATTAAAGCTAACATTAAAGCTAACATTAGAGCTAACATTAGAGTTAACATTAAAGTTAACATTAGAGCTAACATTAGAGCTAACATTAAAGCTAACATTAGAGCTAACATTAGAGCTAACATTAAAGTTAACATTAGAGCTAACATTAGAGCTAACATTAAAGCTAACATTAGAGCTAACATTAGAGTTAACATTAAAGTTAACATTAGAGCTAACATTAAAGCTAACATTAGAGCTAACATTAAAGCTAACATTAAAGCTAACATTAGAGTTAACATTAGAGTTAACATTAAAGCCAAAATTTGAGCTAACATTAAAGCTAACATTAGAGTTAACATTAAAGCTAACATTAGAGCTAACATTAGAGCTAACATTAAAGCTAACATTAGAGTTAACATTAGAGTTAACATTAGAGTTAACATTAAAGCCAAAATTTGAGCTAACATTAAAGCTAACATTAGAGTTAACATTAAAGCTAACATTAGAGCTAACATTAGAACTAACATTAAAGCTAACATTAGAGTTAACATTAGAGTTAACATTAGAGCTAACATTAGAGTTAACATTAGAGTTAACATTAGAGTTAAAGTTAGAGCTAACATTAAAGCTAACATTAGAGTTAACATTAGAGCTAACATTAGAGCTAACATTAGAGTTAAATTAGAGTTAACATTAGAGTTAACATTAGAGCTAACATTAAAGTTAACATTAGAGCTAACATTAGAGCTAACATTAAAGTTAACATTAGAGCTAACATTAGAGCTAACATTAGAGTTAAATTAGAGCTAACATTGGAGCTAACATTAAAGCTAACATTAGAGTTAACATTAGAGTTAACATTAAAGCCAAAATTTGAGCTAACATTAAAGCTAACATTAGAGTTAACATTAAAGCTAACATTAGAGCTAACATTAGAGCTAACATTAGAGTTAACATTAGAGCTAACATTAGTTAACATTAGAGCTAACATTAAAGTTAACATAAGAGCTAACATTAGAGCTAACATTAAAGTTAACATTAAAGCTAACAGAGTTAACATTAGAGCTAACATTAGAGCTAACATTAAAGTTAACATTAAAGCTAACAGAGTTAACATTAGAGCTAACATTAGAGCTAACATTAAAGTTAACATTAGAGCTAACATTAGAGCTAACATTAGAGCTAACATTAAAGTTAACATTAGAGCTAACATTAGAGCTAACATTAAAGCTAACATTAGAGCTAACATTAGAGCTAACATTAGAGCTAACATTAAAGTTAACATTAGAGCTAACATTAGAGCTAGCATTAAAGCTAACATTAGAGCTAACATTAAAGCTAACATTAGAGCTAACATTAGAGCTAACATTAAAGCTAACATTAGAGCTAACATTAGAGCTAACATTAAAGCTAACATTAGAGCTAACATTAAAGCTAACATTAAAGCTAACATTAGAGCTAACATTAGAGTTAACATTAGAGCTAACATTAAAGCTAACATTAGAGCTAACATTAAAGTTAACATTAGAGCTAACATTAGAGCTAACATTAAAGTTAACATTAGAGCTAACATTAGAGCTAACATTAAAGCTAACATTAGAGCTAACATTAGAGTTAACATTAAAGTTAACATTAGAGCTAACATTAAAGCTAACATTAGAGCTAACATTAAAGCTAACATTAAAGCTAACATTAGAGTTAACATTAGAGTTAACATTAGAGTTAACATTAAAGCCAAAATTTGAGCTAACATTAAAGCTAACATTAGAGTTAACATTAAAGCTAACATTAGAGCTAACATTAAAGCTAACATTAGAGTTAAATTAGAGTTAACATTAGAGTTAACATTAGAGCTAACATTAGAGCTAACATTAGAGCTAACATTAAAGTTAACATTAGAGCTAACATTAGAGTTAAATTAGAGCTAACATTAAAGCTAACATTAGAGTTAACATTAGAGTTAACATTAAAGCCAAAATTTGAGCTAACATTAGAGTTAGAGTTAACATTAAAGCTAACATTAGAGTTAACATTAGAGTTAACATTAAAGCCAAAATTTGAGCTAACATTAAAGCTAACATTAGAGTTAACATTAGAGCTAACATTAGAGCTAACATTAGAGCTAACATTAGAGCTAACATTAAAGCTAACATTAAAGCTAACATTAGAGCTAACATTAAAGTTAACATTACAGCTAACATTAGAGCTAACATTAAAGCTAACATTAGAGCTAACATTAGAGCTAACATTAGAGCTAACATTAGAGCTAACATTAAAGCTAACATTAGAGCTAACATTAAAGTTAACATTAGAGCTAACATTAGAGCTAACATTAGAGCTAACATTAGCGCTAACATTAGAGCTAACATTAAAGCTAACATTAGAGCTAACATTAGAGCTAACATTAGAGCTAACATTAAAGCTAACATTAGAGCTAACATTAGAGCTAACATTTGAGCTAACATTTGAGCTAACATTAAAGCTAACATTAAAGCTAACATTAGAGCTAACATTAGAGCTAACATTAAAGCTAACATTAGAGCTAACATTAAAGCTAACATTAAAGCTAACATTAGAGCTAACATTAGAGTTAACATTAGAGTTAACATTAGAGCTAACATTAAAGCTAACAGAGTTAACATTAGAGCTAACATTAGAGCTAACATTAAAGTTAACATTAGAGCTAACATTAGAGCTAACATTAAAGTTAACATTAGAGCTAACATTAGAGCTAACATTAAAGTTAACATTAGAGCTAACATTAAAGCTAACAGAGTTAACATTAGAGCTAACATTAGAGCTAACATTAAAGTTAACATTAAAGTTAACATTAAAGTTAACATTAGAGCTAACATTAGAGCTAACATTAAAGTTAACATTAGAGCTAACATTAGAGCTAACATTAGAGCTAACATTAAAGTTAACATTAGAGCTAACATTAGAGCTAACATTAGAGCTAACATTAAAGTTAACATTAGAGCTAACATTAAAGTTAACATTAGAGCTAACATTAGAGCTAACATTAAAGTTAACATTAGAGCTAACATTAGAGCTAACATTAAAGTTAACATTAGAGCTAACATTAGAGCTAACATTAAAGTTAACATTAGAGCTAACATTAAAGTTAACATTAGAGCTAACATTAGAGCTAACATTAAAGTTAACATTAGAGCTAACATTAAAGTTAACATTAGAGCTAACATTAGAGCTAACATTAAAGTTAACATTAGAGCTAACATTAGAGCTAACATTAAAGTTAACATTAGAGCTAACATTAGAGCTAACATTAAAGTTAACATTAGAGCTAACATTAGAGCTAACATTAAAGTTAACATTAGAGCTAACATTAGAGCTAACATTAAAGTTAACATTAGAGCTAACATTAGAGCTAACATTAAAGTTAACATTAGAGCTAACATTAAAGTTAACATTAGAGCTAACATTAGAGCTAACATTAAAGTTAACATTAGAGCTAACATTAGAGCTAACATTAGAGCTAACATTAAAGTTAACATTAGAGCTAACATTAGAGCTAACATTAAAGTTAACATTAGAGCTAACATTAGAGCTAACATTAAAGTTAACATTAGAGCTAACATTAGAGCTAACATTAGAGCTAACATTAAAGCTAACATTAGAGCTAACATTAGAGCTAACATTAGAGCTAACATTAGAGCTAACATTAAAGTTAACATTAGAGCTAACATTCAACCCACTAATGAACATCACTCAGTACAATCAAGTTCCTGTCTGTCTGTTCATACATCTCACTCTGTTCTAAATCTCTTTCTCTCTCTCACACACACACACACACACACACACTCTCTCTCTCTCTCTCTCTCTCTCTCTGTAATCACTGAGCCCTGTTTACCCTGCATTAACTTTGGGGAAACAAAGCACATGCTAACATCTATTTAAATATGCTAATGATTTTATATATTCATGCTAAAACTGCTAAAAGGATGTATATGCTAGCTTTCAAAGTGTGTGTGTGTGTGTCAAACTTCTCACATCTCAGTTTCACACCTCCACTGCAAACAAGTGCTGTTAATACCACACACACACACACACACACACACACACACACACAGGTCAGTAAATCTTGACGATTCCCAAACCTACACAGAACCCTGACTGGACCTGCTCTCTAACACTAACCATCACACTGACCTCAGATTAACCTCAGATTATTAGACACACACACACACACACACACACACACACACACACACACACACACACCATACTGCATCAGATAATGATGTTATAGTGAGATGAGGTAAACAGTGTAGTTTTGTCAGTAAGGAGGCGTGGTCAGAGTTACAGCTCCTCCCATTGCCTGACCGATTGGCCAATCAGCATCTAGTATTCAAATAAGTCAGCATGTAGTGTCAGATTACCGA
>NC_080736.1:16172058-16192058 GCF_019097595.1 Hemibagrus wyckioides | reverse complement strand
CACACACACACACATCACACATACACACACACACACACACATACACACACACACACACATCACACATACACACACACATCACACATACACACACACACATCACACATACACACACATCACACATACACACACACACATCACATACACACACACATCACACATACACACACACATCACACATACACACACACACACACACACAAACACATCACACATACACACACACACATCACACATACACACACACACACATCACACATACAGACACACACATCACACACACACACATCACATACACACAAACACACATCACACATACAGACACACACATCACACATACACACATACACACACACACATCACACACACACACACACATCACACATACACACACACATCACACATACACACACACACATCACACATACACACACACACACATCACAGATACACACACACACACATCACACATACACATACACACACACACACATCACACATACACACACACACACACACATCACACATACAGACACACACATCACAGATACATACACACACACATCACACATACACACACACACATCACACATACACACACACACATCACACACACACACACATCACACATGCACACACACATCACACATACACATCACACACACATCACACATACACACACACACATCACAGATACACACACACACACATCACACATACACACACACACACATCACACACACACACATCACACACACACATCACACACACACACACACATCACACATACACACACACACATCACACATACACACACACACATCACAGATACACACACACATCACACATACACACACACACACATCACACACACACATCACACATACACACACACATCACACATACATACACACACATCACACATACACACACATCACACATAAACATACACACACACACATCACACATACACACATCACACATACACACACACACATCACACATACACACACACACACATCACAGATACACACACACACACATCACACATACACATACACACACACACACACATCACACACACACACACATCACACATACACACACACATCACACATACACACACACACATCACACATACACACACACATCACACATACACACACACACATCACACACACACATCACACACACACATCACACACACACACACATCACACATACACACACACACATCACACACACACATCACACATACACACACACACACATCACACATACACACACACACATCACAGATACACACACACACACATCACACACACACACACACACATCACACATACAGACACACACATCACAGATACACACACACACATCACACACACACACACACACACATCACACACACATCACACACACACACACACACATCACACACACACATCACACACACACACACACATCACTCATACAGACACACACATCACACACACATCACAGATACACACACACACACATCACACATACACACACACACATCACACATACAGACACACACATCACACATACACACACACATCACACATACACACACACACATCACACACACACATCACACATACACACACACACACACACATCACACACACACACACATCACACACACACATCACACACACACACATCACACATACACACACACACATCACACATACACACACACATCACACACACACACATCACACATACACACACACACACACATCACACATACACACACACACATCACAGATACACACACACACATCACACATACACATACACACACACATCACAGATACACACACACACACATACACACACACACATCACACATACACATACACACACACACATCACAGATACACACACACACACATACACACACACACATCACACACACACATCACACACACACACACATCACATATACACACATCACACATACACACACACACATCACACACATACATCACACACACACACATCACACACACACATCACACACACACACACATCACACATACACACACACATCACACATACACACATCACACATACACACACACACACATCACAGATACACACACACACACATCACACATACACATACACACACACACACACATCACACATACACACACACACACACACATCACACATACACACACACACATCACAGATACACATACACACACACATCACACATACACACACACACATCACACACACATCACACACACACACATCACACACACACACATCACCCACACACATCACACACACACACACATCACACATACACACACATCACACATACACACACACATCACACATACACACACACATCACACATACACATCACACATCACACCACACATCACACACACACACACATCACACACACACACACACACATCACACACACACACATCACACACACACACATCACACACACACATCACACACACACACACATCACACATACACACACACACATCAAACATACAGACACACACATCACACATACACACACACATCACACATACACATACACATCACACATACACATACACATACACACATCACACATACACACACACATCACACATACACACACACACATCACACATACACACACACACATCACACATACACACACACACATCACACATACACACACACATCACACATACACACACACATACACACACACACACACATCACACACACACACACACATACACACACACACACACATCACACATACACACACACATCACACATACACACACACACATCACACATACACACACACATCACACATACAGACACACACATCACACATACACACACACACATCACACATACAGACACACACATCACACATACACACACACACATCACACATACACACACACACACATCACACATACACACACACACACACACATCACACATACACACACACACATCACACATACACACACACACATCACACATACAGACACACACGTCACACACACACACATCACACACACACACATCACACATACACACACACATCACACATACACACACACACATCACACATACACACACACATCACACATACACACACACACATCACACATACAGACACACACATCACACATACACACACACATCACACACACACACATCACACATACACACACACACATCACACATACACACACACACATCACACATACACACACATCACACATAAACATACACACACACACATCACACATACACACATCACACATACACACACACACATCACACATACAGACACACACATCA
Organism: Hemibagrus wyckioides; assembly: GCF_019097595.1. Classification (NCBI taxonomy): domain Eukaryota; kingdom Metazoa; phylum Chordata; class Actinopteri; order Siluriformes; family Bagridae; genus Hemibagrus; species Hemibagrus wyckioides. Next base: position 16,188,689 of record NC_080736.1, on the reverse strand, counting down.
CAGATACATACACACACACATCACACATACACACACACACATCACACACACACACACATCACACACACACACATCACACATACACACACACATCACACATACACATCACACACACATCACACATACACACACACACATCACAGATACACACACACACACATCACACATACACACACACACACATCACACACACACACATCACACACACACATCACACACACACATCACACATACACACACACACATCACACATACACACACACACATCACAGATACACACACACATCACACATACACACACACACACATCACACACACACATCACACACACACACATCACACATACACACACACATCACACATACATACACACACATCACACACACACACATCACACATACACACACACACAAATCACACATACACACACACACATCACAGATACACACACACACATCACACATACACACACACACATCACACACACACACATCACACATACACACACACATCACAGATACACACACACACACATCACACATACACACACACACATCACACACACACATCACACACACACACACATCACACACACACATCACACACACACACACATCACACATACACACACACACATCACACATACACACACACACACATCACACATACACACACACACATCACAGATACACACACACACACATCACACACACACACACACACATCACACATACAGACACACACATCACACACACATCACACATACACACACACATCACACACACATCACACATACACACACACACATCACAGATACACACACACACACATCACACATACACACACACACATCACACATACAGACACACACATCACACATACACACACACATCACACATACACACACACACATCACACACACACACATCACACACACACATCACACATACACACACACACATCACACATACACACACACACACATCACACACACACATCACACACACACACACACACATCACACACACACATCACACACACACACACATCACACATACACACACACACATCACACATACACACACACATCACACACACACACATCACACATACACACACACACACATCACACATACACACACACACATCACACATACACACACACACACATCACACATACACACACATCACACATACACACACACACATCACACATACACACACACACACACACATCACACATACACACACACACATCACACATACACACACACACATCACACATACACATCACACATACACACACACACATCACACATACAGACACACACATCACAGATACACACACACACATCACACATACACACACACACATCACACACACACACACATCACACACACACACGTCACACACACACACATCACACATACACACACACACATCACACATACACACACATCACACATACACACACACACACATCACACATACACACACACACACACACACACATATCAGACATACACACACACACATCACACACACACACACACATCACACATACACACACACACATCACACATACACACACACACACATCACACATACACACACACACAAACACATATCAGACATACACACACACACATCACACATACACACACACATCACACATACACACACACATCACACATACACACACACACACACATCACACACAACATCACACACACATCACACACATCACAAACACATCACACACAACATCACACACAACATTACACACACACATCATACACACATCACACACAAGATCACACACATCACACACATCACACACACATCACACACAACATTACACACATTACACACACACATCACACACACATCACACACAACATTACACACATACATCACACACACACACATCACACACACATCACACACACACATCACACACACACACACATCAAACACACACATCAGACACACACATCACACACACACATATCACACACACACACACAGATCACATACACACATCACGCAAACATCACACACAGATCACACACACACATCACACACACACATCACACATACACAAACACACACATCACACACAGACATCACACACACACACAGACATCACACACATCACACACACACACATCACACACAGACAACACACACATCACACACACACATCACACACACACACATCACACACACACACATAGACATACACATACATCAACACACACACACATCACACACACGTCACACACACACGTCACACACACATTACACACACACATATTACACACACATATTACACACACACACGCACATATTACACACACATCACACACACACACATTACACACACACATATTACACACACACACACACACACACACATACACACACACACACACAATCACACACGCATCACACACACGCATCACACACACACATCACACACACATCACACACACACATCACACACAACATTACACACACACACAGATCACACACAACATTACACATAGATCACACACACACACATCACACACAGATCACACACACATCACACACAACATCACACACAACATTACACACACACACCACACACACATCACACACAGATCACACACACATCACACACAACATCACACACAACATTACACACACACATCATACACACATCACACACAAGATCACACACACACATCACACACATCACACACACATCACACATCACACACACATCACACACAGATCACACACACGTTACACAAAACATTACACACACATCACACACACACATCACACACACATCACACACATCACACACACATCACACACAGATCACACACAACATCACACACAACATCACACACACATCACACACACATCACACACACACACACACAAATCACACACATCAGACACACACACACACACATCACACACACACACATCACACACACATCACACACAGATCACACACATCACACACACATCACACACAACATCACACACACATCACACACATCACACACACATCACACACAACATTACACACAACATTACACACAACATCACACACACATAACACACACATCACACACAGATCACACACAACATTACACACAAAATTACACACACACATCACACACAGATCACACACACATCACACACATCACACACAACATTACACACACACATCACACACAGATCACACACACATCACACACATCACACACAACATTACACACACACATCACACACAGATCACACACACATCACACACATCACACACAACATTACACACATTACACACACACATCACACACACATCACACACAACATCACACACACATCACACACATCACACACACATCACACACACACACATCACACACATCACACACATCAAACACACACATCAGACACACACATCACACACACACATCACACACACACACACACACACACAGATCACATACACACATCACACAAACATCAGACACAGATCACACACACACATCACACACACACATCACACACACACATCACACATACACAAACACACACATCACACACACATCACACACACACACACAGACATCACACACATCACACACACACATCACACACACACACATCACACACACACACACAGACATCACATACATCACACACACACACACATCACACACGCATCACACACACACATCACACACACATTACACACACACATCACACACAGACATCACACACATCACACACACACACACAGACATCACACACATCACACACACACACATCACACACACACACACACAGACATCACATACATCACACACACACACAATCACACACGCATCACACACACGCATCACACACACACATCACACACACATCACACACACACATCACACACAACATTACACACACACACAGATCACACACAACATTACACATAGATCACACACACACACATCACACACAGATCACACACACATCACACACAACATCACACACAACATTACACACACACACCACACACACATCACACACAGATCACACACACATCACACACAACATCACACACAACATTACACACACACATCATACACACATCACACACAAGATCACACACACACATCACACACATCACACACACATCACACATCACACACACATCACACACAGATCACACACACGTTACACAAAACATTACACACACATCACACACACACATCACACACACATCACACACATCACACACACATCACACACAGATCACACACAACATCACACACAACATCACACACACATCACACACACATCACACACACACACACACAAATCACACACATCAGACACACACACAAATCACACACATCAGACACACACACACACACATCACACACACACACATCACACACACATCACACACAGATCACACACATCACACACAACATCACACACACATCACACACATCACACACAACATTACACACATTACACACAACATCACACACACACATCACACACACATCACACACACACATCACACACACACACATCAAACACACACATCACACACATCAGACACACACATCACACACACAGATCACACACATCACACACACACATCACACACATCACACACATCACACACACACACACACATCACACACATCACACACACACACACACATCACACACAGACATCACACACATCACACACATACATCACACACACACATCACACACACACACAGATCACACACATCACACTCACATCACACACACACATCACACACACACATCACACACACACACATCACACACACACATCACACACACATCACACACACATCACACAACATTACACACACACATCACACACACATCACACACACACACATCACACACACACACATCACACACGCATCACACACATCAGACACACACACACACATCACACACACGTTACACACACAACATTACACACAGATCACACACACGTTACACACACATTACACACAGATCACACAGATCACACACAACATCACACACACACATCACACACACATCACACACACACACATCATACACATCACACATCACACTCACACACATCACACACATCAGACACATCAGACACACACATCACACACACATCACACACACACACACATCACACACACATCACACACATCAGACACACACACACACACACACATCACAAACACATCACACACACACACACATCACAAACAGATCACACACACACATCACACACACATCACACACACACATCACACATCAGACACACACACACACACACACATCACACACACATCACACACACACACACATCACACACACATCACACACACATCACACACACACACACATCACACACACACATCAGACACACACACATCACACGCACACACCTCACACACACATCACACACACATCACACACACATCACACACACATCACACACACATCACACACACACATCACACACACATCACACACACACATCACACACACATCACACAACATTACACACACACATCACACACACACACACATCACACACACACATCACACACACACATCACACACACACACATCAGACACACACATCACACACACACATCACACACACACATCAGACACACATCACACACACACACATCACACACACACACATCACACACACACACACACATCACACACACACACATCAGACACACATATCACACACACACACATCACACACACACATCAGACACACACATCACACACACACACATCAGACACACACATCACACACACACACATCAGACACACACACAGATCACACACACACATCACACAAACATCACACACACAGATCACACACACATCACACACACACATCACACACACACATCACACACAGACATCACACACACATCACACACACACATCACACACACTCACATCACACAGACATCTCACACACACACACACACACAGACATCACACACATCACACACACACACATCACACACACATCACACACAGCATTACACACAGATCACACACACACACACAGATCACACACATCACACACACATCACACACACGTTACACACACACACATCACACACACACATCACACACAACATTACACACAGATCACACACACACAGATCACACACACATCACACACAGATCACACACACATCACACACAACATCACACACACACATCATACACACACATCACACACAGATCACACACACATCACACACAGATCACACACACATCATACACACACATCACACACACATCACACACAACATCACACACAGATCACACACAGATCACACACAGATCACACACACATCACACACACATCACACACAACATTACACACAGATCACAAACAGATCACACATCACACACAGATCACACACAGATCACACACAGATCACACACACATCACACACATCATACACACACATCACACACAGATCACACACACATCACACACACATCACACACACATCACACACAGATCACACACACATCACAGACAGATCACACACACGTTACACACACACACATCACACACACACATCACACACAACATTACACACAGATCACACACACACAGATCACACACACATCACACACAGATCACACACACATCACACACAACATCACACACACACATCATACACACACATCACACACAGATCACACACACATCACACACAGATCACACACACATCATACACACACATCACACACACATCACACACAACATCACACACAGATCACACACAGATCACACACAGATCACACACACATCACACACAACATCACACACAACATCACACACAGATCACACACAGATCACACACAGATCACACACACATCACACACATCATACACACACATCACACACAGATCACACACACATCACACACACATCACACACACATCACACACAGATCACACACACATCACAGACAGATCACACACACATCACACACAGATCACACACACATCACACACAGATCACACACAGATCACACACACATCACACACAGATCACACACAGATCACACACACATCACACACAGATCACACACAGATCACACACAGATCACACACAACATCACACACACATCACACACACATCACACACACACATCACACACAGATCACACACAACATCACACACACACATCATACACACACATCACACAGATCACACACACATCACACACAACATCACACACACATCACACACAACATTACACACACACATCACACACAGATCACACACACATCACACACAACATTACACACACACATCACACACAACATTACACACACACATCACACACACATCACACACAGATCACACACACATCACACACAGATCACACACACACATCACACACAGACATCACACACACATCACACACACATCACACACATCACAGACACACATCACACACAACATCACACACACATCACACACAGATCACACACACATCACACACACACATCACACACATCACACACACACATCACACACACACATCACACACGATTACACACATCAGACACACACACACACATCACACACACGTTACACACACAACATTACACACAGATCACACAGATCACACACAACATCACACACACACACACACACACACATCACACACACACATCACACATCACACACACACACATCACACACACACACATCACACACACACACACATCACACACAACATTACACACACAGATCACACACACATCACACACACATCACACACACACACACACATCACACACATCACACATCACACACACAGATCACACACACATCACACACACACACACATCACACACACACATCACACATCACACACACACACATCACACACATCAGACACACACATCACACACACATCACACACACACACACATCACACACACACACATCACACACACACACACACACACACATCACACACACACACATCACACACACATCACACACACGTTACACACACATCACACACACACACACACATCACACACACATCACACACACACATCACACACACATCACACACATCACACACACATCACACACACACACACACACACATCACACACACACACACACACACACATCACACACACACACATCAGACACACACACATCACACACACATCACACACACACACACACATCACACACACACATCACACACACACATCACACACACACAGACATCACACACATCACACACACACATCACACACGCATCACACACACACATCACACACACGTTACACACACACATCACACACACATCACACACACACATCACACACAACATTACACACAGATCACACACACACACATCACACACAGATCACACACACATCCCACACAACATCACACACAACATCACACACAACATTACACACACACACCACACACACATCACACACAGATCACACACACATCACACACAACATTACACACACACATCATACACACATCACACACAAGATCACACACACACATCACACACATCACACACACACATCAGACACACACACACATCACACACACATCACACACACACATCAGACACACACACACACATCACACACACATCACACACACACACACACATACAGATCACACACACACACATCACACACACCACACACACATCACACACATCACACACATCACACACACACACAGATCACACACAGATCACACACACATCACACACACATCACACACACACACATCACACACACACATCACACACACACACATTAGACACACACGCAGATCACACACACACATCACACAAACATCACACACACAGATCACACACACATCACACACACATCACACACACCCACATCACACAGACATCACACACACACACACACACACAGACATCACACACATCACACACACACACATCACACACAGATCACACACAGATCACACACACATCACACACAGATCACACACAGATCACACACAGATCACACACAACATCACACACACATCACACACAACATCACACACACACATCATACACACACATCACACAGATCACACACACATCACACACAACATCACACACACATCACACACAACATTACACACACACATCACACACAGATCACACACACATCACACACAACATTACACACACACATCACACACACATCACACACAGATCACACACACATCACACACACATCACACACAGATCACACACACATCACACACAGATCACACACACACATCACACACAGACATCACACACACATCACAGACACACATCACACACATCACACACACAACATCACACACACATCACACACAGATCACACACACATCACACATATCACACACACACATCACACACATCACACACACACATCACACACACACATCACACACGATTACACACATCAGACACACACACACACATCACACACACGTTACACACACAACATTACACACAGATCACACAGATCACACACAACATCACACACACACACACACACATCACACACACACACATCACACACACATCACACACAACATTACACACACAGATCACACACACATCACACACACATCACACACACACACACACACACACACATCACACACACACACATCACACACATCACACACACACATCACACACGATTACACACATCAGACACACACACACACATCACACACACGTTACACACACAACATTACACACAGATCACACAGATCACACACAACATCACACACACACACATCACACACACACATCACACATCACACACACACACATCACACACACACACACATCACACACACACACACACATCACACACACATCACACACAACATTACACACACAGATCACACACACATCACACACACATCACACATCACACACACACACACACACACACACACATCACACACACACACATCACACATCACACACACACACAGATCACACACACATCACACACACATCACACACACACACACACATCACACACACATCACACACACACACATCACACATCACACACACACACAGATCACACACACATCACACACACACACACACATCACACACACACATCACACATCACACACACACACATCACACACATCAGACACACACACATCACACACACACACACACATCACACACACACATCACACATCACACACACACACATTACACACATCAGACACACACACATCACACACACATCACACACACACACCACACACACACACACATCACACACACATCACACACACACACACACACACATCACACACACACACACATCACACACATCGCACACACATCACACACACGTTACACACACATCACACACACACACACACATCACACACACATCACACACACACATCACACACACATCACACACATCACACACACATCACACACACACACACACACACATCACACACACACACACACACACACATCACACACACACACACACACACATCACACACACACACATCACACACATCACACACACACACATCACACACACATCACACACACACACACACACACACATCACACACATCACACACACACATCACACACACACATCACACACACACAGACATCACACACATCACACACACACACATCACACACGCATCACACACACACATCACACACACGTTACACACACACATCACACACACATCACACACACATATCACACACAACATTACACACAGATCACACACACACACACATCACACACAGATCACACACACATCACACACAACATCACACACAACATTACACACACACACCACACACACATCACACACAGATCACACACACATCACACACAACATTACACACACACATCACACACATCACACACAAGATCACACACACACATCACACACATCACACACACATCACACACACACATCACACACACATCACACACACACATCAGACACACACACACACATCACACACACACACACACACATACAGATCACACACACACACATCACACACACCACACACACATCACACACATCACACACACACACAGATCACACACACATCACACACACATCACACACACACACATCACACACACACATCAGACACACACACACACATTAGACACACACGCAGATCACACACACACATCACACAAACATCACACACACAGATCACACACACATCACACACACATCACACACACACACACACACATCACACACACCCACATCACACAGACATCACACACACACACACACACACACACAGACATCACACACATCACACACACACACATCACACACACGTTACACACACAACATTACACACAGATCACACACACACACACAGATCACACACATCACACATCACACACACACACACATCACACACATCAGACACACACCCACACACACATCACACACACACACATCACACACACATCACACACACATCACACACACACATCAGACACACACACACACACACATCACACACACATCACACGCACACACATCACACACACACCACACACACATCACACACACACACATCACACACACACACATCACACACATCAGACACACACCCACACACACATCACACACACACACATCACACACACATCACACACACATCACACACACACATCAGACACACACACACACACACATCACACACACATCACACGCACACACATCACACACACACCACACACACATCACACACACACACATCACACACACATCACACACACATCACACACACATCACACACACATCACACACACACACACACAGACATCACACACATCACACACACATCACACACAACATTACACACAGATCACACACACACACACAGATCACACACATCACACACACATATCACACACAACATTACACACAGATCACACACACACACAGATCACACACATCACACACACACATCACACAGATCACACACAATATCACACACAACATTACACACACATCACACACACATCACACACACACACACATCACACACAGATCACACACACAGATCACACACAAATTACACACACACACATCAAACACAACATTACACATACACATCACACACACATCACACACACATCACACAGATCACACACAGATCACACACACATCACACACAACATCACACACACATCACACACATATCACACACACACATCACACACAACATTACACACACACATCACACACAACATTATACACACATCACACACACATCACACACAACATTACACACACATCACACACACATAACACACACACATCACACACACATCACACACACACACATCACACACAACATTACACACACACATCACACACACACATCACACACAACATTACACACACACATCAAACACACATCACACACACATCACACACACACACATCACACACAACATTACACACACACATCACACACACACATCACACACACACATCACACACAACATTATACACACACATCAAACACACATCACACACACATCACACACACACACATCACACACATTACACACACACATCACACACACACATCACACACACACATCACACACAACATTATACACACACATCAAACACACATCACACACACATCACACACACACATCACACACATACACATTACACATCACACACATCACACACAACAATTCAATTCAATTCCATTTATTTTGTATAGCGCCTTTTACAATGAACATTGTCTCAAAGCAACTTTACAAAAGAAGAAAACAGAGAAAGGGGAGGGGAAAATGAAAAATAATAATAAAAAATAACTAATTAACTAGAAATAAGAATAAATTATTAAATTCTATAATTAGACTATTTTATCCCTAATGAGAAGCCTGTGGCGACGGTGGCAAGGAAGAACTCCCTGGGATGGAAAAGGAAGAAACCTTGAGAGGAACCAGTCTCAGAAGGGAACCCATCCTCATTTGGGTGACACTAAACAGTAAATAATGTAACTGTAGCTGATTAATGTCCTTTCTACAACAGAAATCAATGACCCATGAGGAACTATTAGGTCAGTGTAGTTTCTAAGGTCATTATAAACACTAGTTCTTTGCTGTCACAAGCTGACAGATGTAATGGCAGATCTGTGATGGTGTGAAAGTCCCCAAGTGTCTCTGTCCATGGCTGTCTCCTGGTCCACACAGATCCATCCACAGCACCAGTGGGCACCATCAGTGGGCGAGACTCTGACCAGGGGTAGGGCAGTGGTCACACTGGAAACTGGCAAACACTGGGAGCTCAGGAGTGGGGTGTATAGCTCCACAGAGAAGGTAGAGAGAGAAAGAGAAAGATATTAAGTTTCTGATCATGTGATGTTTAAGACAATGTAGAATTATGTGTAAAGTGCAGGCAGGGACTCCGGCAAGACTAGCTATGACATCATAACTAAAAGGGAGAGCCAGAAGGTCACAGACATGAAGGCTTCCCGGGACATAAAGCATCCAACCACTTCACAGTCAGTGACCTGAGTGACCATGTGAGGGTGGTAAGATGACAGCATCCAACACATCCCAGTCACCAAACACTCTATGACCATGAACCTTCCAGATCTGCTCCTTTACATAAGAAATCTATACATTAAAAGCTCGACTAAACAAATGTGTCTTCAGCCTAGACTTAAACATTGAGACTGTGTCTGAATCCCCAACACTAATTGGAAGGCTGTTCCATAACTGTGGGACTTTGAAAGAGAAAGCTCCGCCCCCTGCTGTAGCCTTTGCTACTTGAGGTACTACCAAGTAACCAGCACCCTTTGATCGGAGTGGGCGTGGCGGATCATAAAAGACTAAAAGATCGCTCAGGTACTGCGGCGCGAGACCATTTAGTGCTTTATAGGTTAGTAACAGTATTTTATAATCAATGTGAAATTTGATTGGGAGCCAATGTAGTGTGGCTAAAATAGGAGTGATGTGTTCATATCTTCTGGTTCTAGTTAGGACTCTAGCTGCTGCATTCTGGACTAACTGGAGCTTGTTTCTGCTCCTACTGGAACATCCAGACAGTAAGACATTACAATAATCCAACCTAGAGGTAACAAAAGCATGAACTAATTTTTCTGCATCATGAAGCAACAACATATTTCTTATCTTAGTGATATTCCTAAGATGGAAGAAGGCTACCCGAGTGATATTATCTACATGAGCTTCGAATGAAAGACCAGAATCAATGATCATACAAAGATCTTTTACTGCTGGACAAGATGAAACCAAAAGACCATCCACCATTACTCTGTAATCAGAAAGCTCACTTCTAACTGCCTGTGGTCCTAGTACAAGCACCTCTGTCTTGTCCAAATTAAGCAGGAGGAAGTTAGTGACCATCCAATGTCTTATGTCCTTTACACATTCTTCTATCTTAATAAGCTGGTGTCTCTCATCTGATTTAGCTGAAACATATAGCTGTGTGTCATCTGCATAACAGTGGAAGCTAATACCATGTTTATGAATAATTGCACCAAGGGGTAGCATATAAAGGGAGAAAAGCAGTGGGCCTAAGACAGAACCTTGTGGAACACTGAACATAACCTTGGTATGCATGGAGAAGTCACCATCTAGATCTACAAACTGATAACGGTCAGTCAAATAAGACCTGAGCCAGGAGAGGGCTGTTCCTTTAACACCAACATGTTCTAGTCTATCAAGTAGAACAGTGTGGTCAATGGTGTCATTGACCACTTTAACCAGTGCTGTCTCTGTGCTATGATGAGGTCTAAATCCTGACTGATACATTTCATAAATGCTATTTCTATGCAGGTCTGAACATAACTGCTGTGCTACAGCCTTTTCTAGGATCTTGGAGATAAAGGGCAGGTTTGATATCGGTCTATAGTTAGACAGCTGACCGGGGTCGAGGTCCGGTTTTTTAATCAAGGGTTTGATAACTGCTAGCTTAAAAGATTTAGGCACATAGCCCGTGCTTAGAGAAGAATTAATGATTTTTAGAAGGGGTTCAGTAGCTACTGGTAATATCTGTTTAAGGAAAGATGTGGGTAAAGGATCCAGGATGCAGGTAGAAGATTTTGAAGAAGAAATTAGTGAAATTAGATCAGGCTTTTGAAGTGGAGTGAAGCACTCTAAGCTCTGATCAGAAATAGTTATATTATCTAAAGAATTATCTATCAGATAATATGGTTTTAAATTAATAGTCTGAATTTTTTGCCTGATATTGTCAATTTTATCATTGAAGAAATTCATGAAGTCATTGCTGCTAAATGTAGATGGTGTGCGCTTTTCTACAGTGGTTTTACTCCTAGTTAGTTTTGCTACAGTGATAAATAAAAATTTTGGATTGTTTTTGTTATCTTCGATTAGGGCAGAGAGATACGCTGATCTAGCAGCACTAAGAGAATTTTTGTATCTCAGAAGGCTTTCCTTCCATGCTAACTGAAATACTGCTAATTTAGATTGACGCCATTTACGCTCTAGTTTCCTAGCTGATTGTTTTAAAGCTCGTGTGTGGTCGTTGTACCAGGGTGCTAGTTTCTTGTCTTTATTTTTTTTCCTTTTAAGTGGAGCTACAGTGTCTAGGGTGTTCCGAAATAATGACTCCAAGTAATGAGTCGCCTGGTCAAGTTCTGTAGGGTCGGAACGTGAATCAATCATGTGTGATAATTCTGGGAGACTATCAGTAAATCTCTCTGCGGTAGCAGACGTAAATATACGCTTCATACGGTAATGTGGCAATTCGAGCATCTCGTGTCTAAGACGCATTCTAAATGAAACAAGAGCTTCCGACTGTGGAAGAGTGACTCTCTTTTCTATATTTAATCCAAATGTAAAAATGAGATCCAGAGTGTGACCTCCATTATGAGTGGGTCCTATTACATTTTGATTAACACCTAATGAATCTAAGATGGACACACCTGCTGTTCTCAGAGGGTCTTCTGGCTTATCAAAATGAATGTTGAAGTCTCCTACTATTAATGCTTTGTCTAAAGAAACAACAAGGTTTGAAGTAAAATCTCCAAGTTCACTGAGGAATTCAGAGTATGGTCCTGGGGGTCTGTAAATAACAATTAGTGGAATTGACTCTGTGAACTTATTATTAGTTCTTGCATACGTTAGGTTAGTATAAAGAACTTCGAATGTGTTGAACTGATGTCTGGGTTTTTGTGTGGCGCTTAGTTATTATCACACACCTCCTCTGCGACCTCCTGCGACACCTCCTCCCCTGCCTGTTAGACGCGGTTGATGTATATAGCTATAGCCAGGCGGACAAGCTTCATTTAATGCTACGTACTCGTTTTGTTTAATCCATGTTTCTGTTAAACAAAGAACGCTGAACTCCTGATCAGTAATCAGTTCATTAATTATAAGTGTTTTAGTTGACAGAGATCTTATATTTAACAGTCCTAGCTTCAGGACTGTTGGTGCAGGCTGTGCATTCACTATCATCTAGTTTTATGTTAATCGG